>NW_025091225.1:1739982-1867518 GCF_018404265.1 Aspergillus viridinutans | reverse complement strand
AACCCTAACCCTAACCCTAACCCTAACCCTAACCCTAACCCTAACCCTAACCCTAACCCTAACCCTAACCCTAATAGCTAGCCTCTAGGAGGGACCCAGGCATGGAATAAGATAGTATAGTACTAGGGGCCCTGAGGGGATGAGGCACACAGAGGAGGGTAGTTAGGATAGTAGCAGCTAAGGTTAGGATATAGTATCTAATATATATCTCTGCTATTTAGGTATGCCTCTATAGGGGGGAGCCACCATACCCAGTGGGAACCATCTTATAAATAATAATGCTAGGCAGATTATGGCCCAGTTAGGGGCCCTGCCTGGATGCTCATATACTACTAGCATTAATCCTAGGAGCCTAGGGCGTAGTGTAGTGGGCAGGGCACCCAGCCTTAATAGTGGCAGGGGCCTAATCCTAACAGGTGCAGGGGGATTCAAGCACTACCCAGGCAGCACAGCTAGTGCTGGCTGTGATCTAGGGATAGTAGGCAAGCAACTAACCCAGGGATGTCATAATCAGGGGCCCATAAGGGCAGGCAGGGGGTGTCCAGGGGTGATGTTGTCACCAGGTGCGGGGCCTGTGCAAAGAGAGCCAAGAGTCACCAGCAAAGATGGTGGGACCCTATATGTAGTGCCAACACCTAGCTGGAATCAGCAGAGTTCGTTTCTAGAAAAATCTGGCAATGGTGCGGCATCTCGCGGTAATTCGGTGCCTCATGTTACTGCTGTAGATCTGATTCACCACTGCGATCCTCAGGACACCACTGGAACGCTGGCCGAGCCGCCTGGTGTTCAAGGTGATTACAGAGCGCGTGATCTCCCCTCTCCGAGCACATCTGCGTCGGCCGATAGTCTAGAGGAGTTCTTTAGGCTGCCAGACGCGCCGCAGGACAATATTCCTGTTAACCCACTAATACTTGCTGACCTCGGGCCTTGGGAGGCTAACGACCTCCAGGTACATGGGACCCCAGTGGATGGTCTTATCAACCCAGATACAACCTGCCTGTATCCTGAACCTCCAGCAATTCTCCACAGCACAACTAACCCTGGAGGAGATCCTGGCGAAAGAGATGGTATTCAGAAAATTTGTTATGACTGCCAACAAGTGCACCCCTCCTCGCCCAGTACTGATCTGGACCAACCTTTCCCTGGTATCCATAGGAAGCACCAAATTATGGGAGAGTCTAGAAGCTATAAGCGGAAGACACGAAAATCAGACAGCGGAATTCGCAAACCACTTTGAGTTCGCTCCACATTGACACCCAGGGAAGATTCCTTCCCTGCCCTTCGGTCTCAGTTTATGTGTCTATCACTAAATGACCGTTTGCAATTTCTCTCCTGGTTATTTGAAGGTGCACTATCCCACTGCATGTCTGATACTTCACCAACAGCATGTGAAGAAGGAGAGTTGCGGCCAACTTGTCGCACAAGCCCCCAGCCTGCGATCGAACAGTGTCCGGGTTTTCGCAAGACGGTCCAAAGAAGTTCGAGGGAGGGTATGGCCTGGTCGGCGGAAGAGGCGGACCTCCTGGTAAAGCTGAGAAAGGACGAGGGTCGATCGTGGTCAGACGTGACGAGGGTTTTCTCGAAGCAGTATCCAGGGAGAAGCCAAGGCGCGATACAGGTTTTCTGGTGTACGACTGTCAGCAAGAGATCGGGTTAACGTTTTTATAAATAATGACATGTGGCTGTGAATACTGTAGTTGACAATGGAGAGATCGCTAGCTGAATATTCTAAGGATGCTGTTGATAGACCTCCAAGGCAGGGGGATTGGAGTGGTCTTCTAGGAAGCTCCTTTGGCTAGGCAATCTTCCAAGCGGAACAGTGTTGTGGTGAACGGAGCCGTTTTAAAGACACCTTCGGTTTCCTTGATATATGCCTGGACCAATGTCCCATTCTTGACATCAACAAAGCCCGACTTTCCGTAGACCACCGGGTGTGGAGGAGAACAGGGCTTCCCGTCCGCTCAGCCATACTTAAGCCACATATTACGCGTGGTCAGTAAGTATAATGGCCTTTAGCCCTTTAAAAAGCTGAAACAACGGTGACTATCGACTTAGGGTGAGTGCTCTATATCCGGCCATCACCAGCGGTGATTCCTACTCACCAGGGGTGATGCAGCTAACAACGGAGCCACCCACAATGATTTTTTGTGCCAAAGTTAGAAAGACACGGGATTTCGAGATGCAGACAAATACGTCTTGTGTCTTCCAAAGAAATCCTTTCTTGTTTCATTCTCAACACGTCTGCCTTTCTTTATCCATACTAACACGTGACATCACATGACCATGTTTTCGAACGAGCACCTCGAAAAGTTGCTGGAAGAGCGCAGGAGACTAGCCGAGTCACGTGGATTCACCCTAGAGTATCAACAGGAACAGGAAAAGATTGAGAATACTGTATGTCGCCCTCGAATTGCTCCAGCCACGGAGGAGAAGTATGAACGAGTGGTTGCCAACTGGGCGCTGTAAGCTAATCCTACTATGATGATATATTAGCATTGAGAGCAGAAGCTAATATAGATTAGGTGGAGGCTCTCTCAGAGCGAACCCAAGGATGCAAATCTAACCAGAGAAGATCCCGACCCGACGCCACAGCAACTAAAACTATTCGCAGAAAGCTACGTTGTTTCCTGAAAGACAAAGCCCTCTCTGAAGTCAGCATGTAATAATTTTACTTATTTCACCTCCAAGTGGGAGCGTGAAACGTTATGAACGCTTCCCTTGGGTTTAAAAAAGGATGTTCTAAATGTACGGGCTGCCCATGTCCTGATATTTATTACTGGGGCGGCTAATTATAGGTAGTATATCCGGACTGTGTTAACAGAAAGACACAGTCTTCCTACTAAGCCCAGAGAGCGGTTCTTGGTGACAGCGAAAGATATAGATCATCTTCTTCACCATCTATTTGGCGAAGACGACCATGATTATGTACATGAGCATGCAAGAGTATAGACTGCAAGCTCACTGGCTCTCTTTTCTGGTTCTGCTGCTAGAGCTGGTGCTATTGTTGAATCAAGCTTGTACAGAAAAACAAATGAATGCCTCTACTATAAGGTAATTAGTCTATATCACAAGCGTGACGATTCTTTCTGACTTCTATTGCAGCATTTGACTTTTAATATAAAATGGAGTGGAGACGCTGGTGGGTTGAAATGCTGGGTTGTGATTGACCCTGAATTTCTTAAAGGACTACGCTACAGAGATGATAAAATGATGTGGGTATATATTTGGCTGTTCATATTTATGGTAGCTAATTGATGATCAGACCAAAGAATTGGTTTCGTGAACATCCTGTGCTTGGTAAAAGCTTTGTGTTTTGGGTAATTGTGCATGGTATTGCGGATGGTGCATTCAAGGGCATCTCAATTGTTGAAGAATTACTTGAAAATGACCCCCAAAAGGAAGAGAGTCGTGGACCCTCGAGTGGAAAGAGGATGCGAAAGAGTTACCTTTCTTTTGAATGTCTACTTCCCAGGGTCCCAAAGCAAATGAAGTGTGGACATTCTCTTCATTGTGTCATCATCTCACTAGTTTGGCTGAATGGGATGGCTTCAGAGACCGCTTATGAGTGCATGGAATCCGGGGTGCTATGGTAAATAAAAGAAAGTCGAGTGTTGCTTATCCAGCCATCTGCCTGGGTGAAGTTGGTTGAAGATACCACATGGTATTTCTATACCATTGTTGATTGTAATTGTATCATCACGTCCAAATGTCGTCTAATCAAGCACCTATATGTTGATGTCTCTGATCAGATGATCAATCTCTGCCTCAAGTTGATTGTCAGGCAGTGGGTCCTTCAGTAACGAAATTAACATGTACTCTGGCTGTCGTGGGTTATGTACCTACCCCTTCTAGAGCAAAACGTCCCTCCAGTTCACGGAGCTCATTTTCGGACAGTAGCTTTGCTTTTATTAAGTCCTTGTAGAAAGTGTGAAGATCTGGTAACCCATCCTTGACAAGTCGTTCTAGCTGTGGGCTCAGAATTTGAAGCAGCTTCGTGTGTCTTGTATCGGCCTGGATATCCTTCACTAAGGTGTCAAGTCTTCCGATGCCCCATTTAACATAGTCCTTACGATATATTAATAGCGAAAGGCATCAGCGTTCTCTTGGGCCTTACCAGATATTTTGATCGAATAATATCCCAAGCCCAAGTTCTTTCACAAGTTTGGCACACAGCTTGCCTCTATTGAGCTGCACACTAACCCGGCTTCGTCGTAAACGTTTTTCCTCTGCAGATATACTGGCAGGGCCACTTCCTGATGGATAATTGAAGTTACCTTCGTGCAGTGTAACTACTCCCACTCCGCCAATCCATCTTTTCTGTATTTGGTCCATTACATACATCGCGGCACCCCGGTGCCCAACTGGTTTATTCTTTTTTGTTGTGACCGTCTTCGCAAGTTCCAACCGAGCATTGTACCACTCCCAAGCTCCTATGTATTCGAGCATGTTCTGTATAGTACCTCGGTCTTTTCAGGTTTCCCCCCATTTCAAGCACCTATACCCACATTGAAATTGCGAGTTTGATGCTACACAGCGGGAGTTCCTGGCTGCGTACCACCGAACGGAACAACACCCCAAGCATTGTGTTATAAGAGTGCCATACAATGACAGAGGTATTAAGAGCATTAATTAAGCTTCAGCATTTCTAAAAACTCAGACATACCTGTGGAGGGGCCCATCTGTGCATTCATTTCATCCATCATTGACTCGGCCTCTGCAATCAATGAGTTCAGCTTCTTGTAGCTGTAGGTGAAGCTTCGCGTCGAGGTGATGTAGTCAACCGCATAGGCCTTTAGAGCATCATGGTCACTTTTCTGTCTCAGGATATTCACAAGCTGCATGTTCTCCGGGTCACTGTTGATGCTGTGGATAATAGGGAACGAAAACTTCCCCTCCGTGATGTCCTCACAGAAGCCTTTATTCTTGGCATACTCGCTGGCCTGGAGATTAAGAATGTCGTCGCGGATCTAGAAGACCTTGCCGAGGGTGTTCGTCAAGGGTATACAGTCACTAGGTTTACTTTGTCAGTCACGCTCATAAAATGATATTCGGCTAGACTGCCGTACCATGTATGATGGCTTTCCAACTGCATGAGCCTGACTGCGAGTCGGAATAACCCCCCCGTCTTGTCTAGGACCATGCCAATGTATTGTTCCTCCGTAGGGCACGTCAGAGTGTCTCGCCAGTACAAATCCATCCCCTGGCCCCTATGAAGATTCAGAAGCTCCTCGACAAAGACATCATTAGCACTTGTGCTGTGTAGAGCGGACAGCTTCTGCTGTGCCAGGAAGTATGCATAGTTGGCGGAGTTAATGGTCGGAGCCACACCAAAGATGCTATGGGCGACTGGTTTCCCTCGTCGAAGCTTAGAGGAGTCTTGGATATCGTCAATCCTGCAGTACTCGAATTAGCCACGGTTCACCATAGAATAAAGGTATCTTGATCAGGAGGTAAATCTTACAGCAGAGATGCTGTGTGCAGCAGATGCACAATATCGCTTATAATTTCTGCCTTCTCTGGTGAAATCCGGAGCCACTCATTGAACGCCAGCATAAGCTTGTTTCGGATGTTCTTTCCCCCAGACGATAGGAGGTAGTCTAGAGGCCCACAGATGATCTATAAAACTCTTAGGGGATATCAATCTCTCTTTTCTCCCGTTGAATCAAACCAACCTGTTCCTTGTTCTGCGGTTCTGCAACGTTCTGGGCGGTATAGACCTCGAGAAAAGTTGATGAGGGCATCATCTGCGGCATCTTCTGGATGCTTGGGGTCCCTGAGAAGTAAACTGTCATGCTGTAGTGGTCGGACAATTCGAGTAATGGCAACTGCTTGACACCAGGTAAAGATTCGGAGTTGGTTAACCACGCGAACCTAGTTCTCAATCGTCTCGGAGAAAAAACAATGTATTCAATTGCCCCTTTGCATCGAGTTTCTCCAGCGTAACATTCCAGGCAATGTATAGAGTTAAGGGGTGATCACACGATGGATTTAGGACAGCATTTACACGGGTAATCTTGAACGGTATCTACTCGTATATAATACGCACGGGGTCCAGCTGCCGAAATGATCAACAGAAGATTCGATGGCAGCACATCTGACAGGTCATGCCGATCCCTGTGGGGAGGTGTTTGTATACAAAAATTGCTAGCTGTATTGAAAATATAACCCGTGCCACAGCTCCACTCACGATCTTCTCGCACGTACTCCGGAGTAGAATGATATTTATTTTTCCATATATGCTAATGTAACATCGAAAGATCATTTCTTTGAACTAGTAGTCATATTTATTACCCGCCCTGTAGCAGGTATGGCGTGTAAAACTTACACTAGTCATTTCCTCAAAAAATATCATTCTCCGGTAGTTGCTATATACAATCTAGCCTCTCCGTCATCCTTCGACTACTATGCAGTGGGGTTCAGCTAGCCACATCGTCACTTGGTCCACTGCAGCTGGGCTGACCGGACTTGCAGGCCATCAATCCAAATTCGGTTCCCTAGTCGAGCCTAACTATTGAAAGCCATAAATAACTATTGAAAGCCATAAGCTAGTAGAATTCTGTTGTTCGAAGGCGCATCCTTGCACCTAAAAGAAGTCGGACGAAATCACACACCACAGTAACCAGCATAATGGCTGCCTCTCCCCACCTTGATCCTGCCTGGACTGATGGAGCAAGCGGCTTCCTAGTTTAAATCTTCCTAGGCATGATGCGTCATACCCCACCACCGCTATACTCCATCCACTTCACTATCACTTCATCGTCGCCACATAAAGCCTGTAATAGCAAGTCCAGCGATAGCAAAGATCCCCGCCCATCGGAGCAAGGCCTGTTGCATGTGATACCGCGCAGTGCGCGTGATCTGCTCAGAATCATTGATATGAGGGAAGGGTATATCCGTAGGGACATCTTTGCCCAGCGCTTTACACAGCGGCTCCCAACCCTCTCGAACATCGAAAAATACAAGCCGATCGGCGGGCACGTTCTCCTCCAGCCAAGCTACATGCCTGGAATAGACCCCCCTCTGGGGAAGTGTGTCGCTGACCTCCTTCACTGAATTAAACCGTCGACCATCCCCATATAGATTGCTCCACTGCTGGCGTAGCAACCAAGTAAAGTCTATGAAGTGTCTCATACCCGGTAATGGGAGGAGGAGAGCCTTGAGGAACCATAGGCGTGTAAAGCTATGGATCTGATTCATACTTTTCTCCCACGCAACCGGATCGCGCACGGTACATACAACCATGGCATCCGGGTAAAGTTCCAGCAGCTCGGGGAGGAGCTGACAACCGGGGGTGTCGGTGATGGCCGCATAGCCATCAAGACGGCGTTCGATGAGGGACAAGACGGTGCGCTTCTCGCCTTCCAGCCATGCGCGGAGGATGCGAACCCATGATTTCAACTCAGAGGGCGGGCCGCGTGTCGTCTGGGTGCCGCCGTGGTAGACAGGGCCGTCGAGCAAGATGGTCAAGGCAGTGCTGAATGATGCAGTACCCGTACGGGGCAGCCCGGCGCCGATGACTTGGATCTGGGTTCCTGGCTTCGGAGCCGATGCAGTTTGGCCCATGGTTTTGGTTGGATTTGGTGATAATCAGTATTTTCCAGACAGCACAAGCAGGAGACAGACTTTCTATGGCCATTCTACATTTCTCTGGACAATTTATGTTTCAACCCAGCTAACACCATTATTGATCATAATTACGAATAACTTGGTGGATTTTTTTTTATTTTTTTTATCTCCCCAAGAAATAGCTAGTGATTTCCGGAAAAAAGGATCTACAAACCTGAAATAGCGAATAATTCACATTCGCTCTCACCGCTTTTTGGGGGTATTCTTCTGAGGATCTACATCCTGCTTGCAAGCTCGAGGATCTAGATCGGCATGCAAGTGTTCGCGTGAGTGGTCATTTTGGCTGCCCGTCTACTACATCCCAGGGGTTGGGTTGATCATTGAATGAGAATGAGCACATAATGAGAACTTGGATTTGTAATGATTCAGTAGTATAGCTTTGTATTGTATGCCCGATAATGCTACAGCATGCTGAAGCGCGCTTTGGGGAGTGGTTACCGGTTGGGAGGGATTGAATCCTACTATGACGACTGATTTCCATTCAATCCGATATTCGTGTCGTAGATAAACCACTAAATTTTGAGGTTAAAATAATAATAGTCAATCTTTCCCTGAATTATCTACGAATCTAGGTGTTGAAAGATCTCAATGTGGTTTTTCCCGAATGCGCGCAATGTCAAGGGTGTACAGCATGGAGAATGACTTTTTGTTTTTTTTAGCAGTTCTTCCACTGCTATACGCAGCAGCGAGGCATTATTCTTCACGGACACCAACAACCTTCACTCGGATTCTCCAAGGGCCGTCCTTGGCCCGTGGAAGCAGTTTGTCTCGCATAAAACGGATATCCTCCGCAGTCGTCTCGTACAGCTCCAAGTCGAATCGACGGACAATGGCGGCTAGGACAGTATGTAATTCTGCATAGGCCAGGCTGTGGTATTCGAAGTTAACGGGACGAAAGCCTCAATGAAATGACGTCAACCTACTTCATTCCTATACAGGATCGGGTGCCTTTGCCAAATGTCACCAAGAATCTTGAAATCCCCTCATTCCGCTCAGCCGCGAGCATCCAACGCTCAGGGTAAAATCTCTTGGGATCGGAAAAGAGTTCTGGATCTGTATGCAAGAAGTATTGGAGCATACTAACGGGAGTCTGCTTGCGTTGATCAGTGGTGCCCGCCGTTACAGGGGGGTTATCAAGAGACAACATACCCCAGGTGGAATGGCATAATCCTTGTATTTCATTACCTCCGTCGGCGAAACTCTCTGTTGCCGCATAGCTAGGCCAGAAAACCGTAGGGCTTCATGAATAACCCCGTTCTGTGAAATGAGCTATTAACCAGGACCCTAGGAACGGCCAGCACAAATATACACGGTACATACCAAATACGGCAGCTTTTCAAGTTGGCGCCACGTTGCCAGGCTTTGCGGAGTGGGCATGACTTGGTCAACCTCTCCGCGGAGTTTTGTAAGGACCGTTGGATCATTAAGAATGTAGAATAGAGCCACTCCCAAGGTGGTCGCTGTGGTCTCGGTACCAGCGGCAAACAGAACCAGTCCCTCATCCTCAAGGCGGTTCAACGTCCGTTCCTCAGGGGGGACCTCGGGAGCTGTAAGAGCATGAAACATGGTCATCCTCTCAGGAGGGTTGGACGTGTCCTTCTGCTGAAGCACCTCTATTGATTTATTTCTTACCCCACCCAACAGGTCGTACATTGCTGCCCGGGCTGGAAAGATCCGGGTCATGAAGACCGAGGGCACTAATCGCAAAGAACGCTGGATGATAGGGAAAAACCTGTGCAGGTGGATTTCCTCCGTACCTTCCTGAACAACCTTTACAATGCCCTTTCCGAAGTTCTTGGGGTCCTGGAGCCCATAGCTCTCTCCATACGCATATTGTGTGATGACGTCGCCGGTCAACCCTTGGAGTCTGTCGATGAGCTCTACTACAGAGCCTTCCTTGTAGGCCCTCATAAGGCCATCCAAGAATGTCGAAAGCGACTCGTGAATAACAGGCTCGATCTTCTCGATTGATCGCCTTGAAAAGAAGTTCGTGAGTAATTTCCGGCGCATGCGATGCGTTTGATGGTCAACTGTTGCAACCAACGCAGTGGGGGAACTGAATATCTCAACAGACTTGGGATCCTTGTCGCGGCCCCCCTGGGCTGGAGCGTAGAGCTCGTCATAAAAATACGGATCTTTTATGTGGACTTCACGGGGATTGATCCGTACAATCGGACCATATTCTTGGTGCATCCTTTCAATTTCCCAGATGAACATGCCGCCCCGGATGACATCGTAATAGAACTCATAGACATGAGAGATTGCGGCTAGCTTAGGGCCAGGTATGTGATGGAGTGGGTCGAAATACAGGCGATATATACTCCGCACGATCAAGGCGACTGGGAGGAATAGTAGGATAGATAGAATGAAGTTCTCGTTGACCGAAGCCAAAGCCGCGACCGCGGAAATGACACCCATAATTTCGAGCGAAATTGTAGGCTATAAGAGAGGACGCAAGTCATACAGAAAAAATGAGGAAGTATAGGTATTATATGCATTCCACAACCCAAGGTACTCCTAATCTATGGGAGAAATGTGCTTTGTGGGAGACATTATAGGCTGAACCCAAGAAATCTTCAGCTGAGAGTCCTGTACATTGAGACGCTACGAGGGACCCACAGCATGAGATAGATCGACGGAGGTTATATACGGCGGACTAAACCCTAGCTTACGGTGAACATGCGATTTTTCAATGAAATCTTGGCGTTTTACATCAAGCCACAGAATTCTGAATTTAATTTGGGTAATTTGAACAGTTCAGGTAATTCAGATGATCACAGATCAAATGGCAGGGTGATTGTAGGTGATTGTACTGGCAGTATAGCCCCTGGTGCATGGACAACTCGGCCACCTTACCCGTAACAGTAGAAACAGAGAATTAAGATACAAAAGCTAAATTATCAGAAAAGAAAACAAGAAATTTTTACTACGGAGTAGAAATAACAATAATAATAAAATAATTAAAGAAAAATAGGGTATTCCCCACCCACTATAATCCTGGGCGTATCTCCAAGGCAAAGCAGGCGATCTGGTTTGAGCACGTTCTTTTGCTTTTTTTTTTTTTTTTTTTTTTTCCTTCTCTCTCTCCTTTCACGGCCTCCGATTTTGAACGACATCGTTGGGTTATATATCCCTGCCTCTGACCTTCTTAGCCTACATATCCCTACCCAATTAACTGATCTTCCACCTTGATTAGTAGATATTCCTGACACAGACAGTGTAGGTATTTTAGATCAGGTATAGATTATGGATCGACCCTGCCGGCAAAATTTGTAGCAGAAATGATCGACGACGATCACCACGATCGTCTCGCACCCTTCCACAATACTATTGAAATGACTATTGGACTATTCTCCTACTAGTTAGATCCACTAGTTGTCATTCTAAGTAATTTTGGATGGGGATTTATATCGGAGTTGCCGAGATCGAGGTTTTACTCCGTACGCCATATTATTAACCCTTACATGGTACATACCGGTGGCTGCTGGAGGATGTGAGGCGTCGCTGAAAAATAAGCAAACTACTACACGATAAAGAACTTACCAGCAACCCGTCTCCAGGAGGTCCCACAGTCCTCTCTTCCCTCAATCCCATGGCGACGTATTATGTCGATCGAAAGCTAAAAGGTAAGCCAGTGAAAGGCTCATACGTTCTGTACTCCGGTCTAAGTAGACGCATGCTGGTAATTATTATTTAAGAGGTTGCCAAAGCCAGGTATGTCTGAACTCATTCCAACCCCATCAGCCATTCACCTACAGTTTCCTTTCCTTACATCCTTAGGTATCCATCGAGCAACATGAATGACAATGCAGTGGCGGTTCTTGTCGATATGAAGGAGCGAAGTTTGTTGGAGAGTTTTGATAAGTCTTACCATCCAACCTATGGACTGGGCACCATGTCTGGCAATGTATACGATACCGCATGGATTGCAATGGTCAGAAAATCCATCCAAGGTAAGTCTCTATGGGCATTTCCAGCTGCCTTTCAGGCCCTTCTACAGCAACAAAACGAATGTGGTAGTTGGGGTGGAGCCACGTCGGAATTGGATTCCATTGCCAGCACCTTAACAGCTCTTCTTGCACTACAAAGACATACGGACGACTCCTGTGAGACGGACCGTCAAGACCTCAACTTGAGGATCCGTAAAGCGAAGGCATATTTAGATACAGCTCTGAAAAGCCTCAACCACTTGCTAGCAACATGTATTTTGCCTGTTAGTCTGGAGCTTCGATTACCAGCGATATTTGATCTCCTGGAAGCGGAGGGGCACGCATTCGACTTTGATCGGACATACTTGACCAAGGTTCAGTCGAAGAAGCTTTCAAAGATCGACTTGAATACCATTTTCAGCGGCCCACAATCTTCTCTTCTACACTCATTAGAAGCTTTGATTGGGAAGGTCGACTTCAAAGGGCTGGCCCATTATAAAGTTCTTGGCAGCATGTTAGCATCGCCATCGGCGACAGCAGCATATCTGATGTATAATCCTGTGTGGGATGATGAGGCCGAGGAATACATTCGGCGTGCAATCTCCAACGGAGCTGGTCATGGATCAGGGCTTGTGGCTGCAGGATATCCAACCACAGTATTTGAATGGGCATGGGTATGTTTTATTCATGTGCTTAGTATGATGAAAATTCTAATCCAGGAAAGGTGACAACAAACTTAATACGCCATGGCATCGAACCAAACAGCAGACTTAAAGAAGTTGGCAAGCAGATCGAAAGCGAGATTAAGCTGCATGGAGTAGTGGGATTCGGTAGAGTGCCTTTACTCTAGACGTTGCTTTCTTTCACTAACATACTGTGAATAGTCCCGAAGGCATGTCCTGATGCGGATGACACGGCCAAGGCTTTAGCAGCCCTTGCGCTTCAGGGAAAACACTACTCGCCACAGGCATTGGTCGATCAATTTGAACGAGAAAGCCATTTTACAACATACCTATACGAGACGCATACTAGCATAAGTACCAATGCTAATGTTCTCACTGCTCTGGTGTTGCTTTCAATCGATGATCGCTACCAGCCACAAATTGAAAAATGCATTCGCTACCTGTGCGAGGCATGGTTTCACTGTGACCGAATGGTAAAGGACAAATGGGTATGTCAAACTATAATCGTAGAAAATACGGGTTTTGCTCTAACATTACTAGAATATCTCGCCTTATTATCCGACGATGCTGATGTGTGAAGCATTGATGTCTTATATCCAGCGCTGGAGTGAAGGACATCTGGCCGCATTACCCGACGATCTTATGAAGTTTCAACTTCCGATCACGCTTTGTCAGGCCTTATTCCGAACACTGCGCACCCAGAATCAAGATGGATCCTGGGGAATCTCGGACTCTGCTGAAGAGACCGCCTATGCTCTCCTGATTCTGAAAAGTGTGGCATCTTTTAGCTTCACTGACATGATATCGGCCGAGGTTGTAAATGCCATTAGCAGAGGTGTCCAGTTTATTCTTACCAAAGGCCAGCGGTCAGAGACAGACGACCAGCTTTGGTTGGACAAAACCTTGTATGCCATACCGACTGTGTCAGACTCCTATATCATGGCTGCTGTGAAAGCTGAGGACACTGTCGACAAATCTGCCGAAATACCACATAAGCTCGTTGACATGTCAACAACAATGGTTGCTAAGATGGCCGAATACTTTTCTCGATTGCCATCTCAGACGGAAACACCGATGTGGGTTATCCAAGCTTCAGTTATAGAGGCGATTCTTTTTAGCTACAAGCTAAAGATGCTGGATGTATTCTCGACCGGAAAAGCTCTCGGAGATAAATACATCAAATATGCCGCCTGCTTTTGGATACTGGCTAACAATTCAAGCCCCGAGTATCTCCTGAGTACATGGATAATCTACAGCATGGTTGAACTTTCCGTTGGCATATTCCAAGAAGACGAATTAATGGAAAAGTCCTTGGCGAATCTACCGGAATCTACCACCCGCAATATAACCGGCTATATTGATGAACTTTGCCATGAAACTGCTCTTTGCAAAGATAATTCTCTCCACGGACCTTCATCTGGAACAAATATCTCTGATGTGGATGAGGGAACTCTTACTCTCCTCAAGAGCATACAACAAAACATAGGAGTCTGGTTCCGTTTTGTTTTGGATGATAACCTCAAGCCAAACACAAGTCCATTTGATAGACGCGAGCTACAAGAAGAACTGAAGAGGGCGACTTTTGCTGCTATGCAACAAGCTAAAGCGCACAAGTCACTCAACGGCAGCCTTCCACATTCTGACACAGAGTGTGTTACACTTGGTACCGGTCAGACATTCTATAACTGGTTACATACATCTGCTGTCCATGACGTCAAGAGTGCGCTTGTCTCCAAATACCTTATCTGTAAGATTGGGAACGGTGGAGATGTCTTCACTACAGCCAGAGAAAAGTACTTTGCCGAGAAGCTATGGAGGCAGATATCCATAGAAGGTAGGCTTTGGAATGACTTGGGAAGCATTGAGCGAGACCGCCTTGCATCAAACCTCAATTCAGTCAACTTTCCCGAATTCTCGTCTCCCCAAAGCATCAAGTCAGACGGTGATGTGGAGACGCAATTGACTCAGCTCGCGGAGTACGAACACAAGTGCACTTTATCATGCTTGGACGACTTAACACGGATCTTGGAAAACTCTGGTCGTCGAAAGATCTCGCTGTACCTACAGATGTATTACCGTTGTTGTGTGATCTATTCTGAAACGTGTGTTACGTATGCTTTCGGCTCCACCACGGCGAAGTGAGCAGCGGGTATAAGGAAGAGATGAAATGTCTGTGGCGTTGCTAGCGAGGAACAGAGCGTGCAAATAAAGAACGGGCCTCTAGCTCTAGTTCCTTGGAAAAAAGTTCGTGTTACAAATAATACGATGCTCGGTATAGGGCGATTAACCATACCCCTGGTCCTTCCTGGTCTTGCAAAAATGTTGCATAAGCATTGTGGTGCCTAGACCGCAGTCAATAAGCTGATAATGTAGTCAATCCAACCTAGTGTGTTTATATGGATGTCTTGTATGCTGGAGCAATGGAGAATCAAAAAGACTACCTCAATAGTACATGTAAATCCATCCTACCGGAAACATGGTATCGAATAAAAGAAATCCCCCCAAGACGCCATTATCCAAAAGTCGATATCGTCATGGATTTGGGCTGGATATAGTCAGACGCATTGCACAATCTGCGGATCACCAAAACATTTACAATATGAGAACACCAAGCCTTCGATAGGCAGCATGCACTCGAAGCTAAGTTGCAGATAGGCAGCCACAGTAGCAGTCCTGGAACCTCTGGGATGTGTATGCCTTTATGCTGACGCCCCCGGGTGTAGTGTCTATCTGTCTTACAGTGTTATTGTATCGGTATTATATTTATAGGGTATTTTTAGCTGGGAAGGAGGCTCTTAATATAAGTTAATATTAGGTCCTCCTAGGCTAAACATCTCGGTAATAGAGGTGGCCACTGATTCAGTAATATTGGTCTTTTGGTCAACCTTGTGTCACCAGATCCCTAGATTTGGTGCCTTACACTAGTCCAGATCTACTACTAATTTAATAAAGATTAGCAGTAATATCTAAGATTAAACTATTATCTTGAATTTTAGTAATATATATACTATATAATAGTCTATTTCAGGGCTTTACTAGATCTAGATTTTAAAGTGTGGGGCAGCCGTGGCTGAATGTAAAACAGTGAGTTTTCTGTAAAATTGCTCAAGAATCGATGTATTGTCCAGAAGCTTGATTTAGTCCACTGTACTTCAGGTTAGTGATCCTTGACGCGTGGTCCGCTAACTTGTCTCAGACTTGACAACGAAGCCCCGGGCGTAAAACAAGTATAGTTAATCTAGATTAATTATCCAATTTTCGGCTTAATTGTAGTTAGATATAACTGACCCTATTAACCTAGCTATCCATACCATATGCACCCACTCTGGCCGCGCTGGAGTGGGTGCGCCGCACTGGAATTATAGATATTACTAGAATTATAGATTTCTTATTAAAATTATAATTTTGAAGCCATACTGGGTGTTATCTATATAAAAAAAATTACTATTATTACTAGCTGCCTCTGCTGATGCATTTAATATCTTATTCTCTTATATAGATGCTAGTAGTAGTGGATATCTATATACTTTCTTCTATTACTTTTATAAATATCTCTCTTATATAGCAGCATCTTTAGCCTTCCTAGAAGTAATTAACTAATTTATATCCTGTAATTTTAATATCCTAGACTAGCTAAGTAGCTTAATATATTACTTAGTATATTAATACTATAAAGGGGCCTGCGCAGCCCTAATTTAACTAATAGTTTTATTTACTATAGCTAGGTGCTTAGTAGTAATTTAATTATATTTAAATATCTACTTAAGATTCTACTATAGCTTTAGTATAAAAAGATCTATATACTTAGATAGCTTTACCTAATTCTTCTTAAGGGCCTGAATTATCACTGGAGGTGAGATATTAATACTAGATAAGGAAAGTAGCTAAGAGAGTAGTATAAAGTAAGTTATTTTATTAAGATTAGGTATATAGATATCCAGAATTTATTCCTATAATTAGATAGTAAGATTATTAGCTATCTTACTATTAATTAGCTAGATACTATGATCTTTAAAGGCCTTATAGATAATCTATTAGTTAAAAGCCTTCTCCTAGATAGATCTAATTATATATAAGAATTCTAACTTCCCTACTAGCTTACTAGCCTAGTAAGATAGCTTATTATTTATATAGTAGAAGTATTACTTATAGCTTAAGAATAGCTTACTATCTAATAGCTAGTAAAGATATATTATATAAGAAAGGAATCTAAAGGGAATAATACTATTATCTTTATAGATCTATAAGAATTTAATAGTAAGATAGGAGCTATAACTATTAAATAGAAGTATCTATTTCTCTCTCTTCTTAGTATATTTATTTATCACCTTAGTAAAGCTTTAAAGCCATTAGACAGCTATTTCATCTAATATCTAGCTATTAGGAGATATTACTATTATAGTATCTAGTAGTAAGGCCTTACTCTTATTAAACTAGGTTTCTATAAAGATTCTATTGTCTTTAGTAAAGAAAGAATTAGTATTAGAAGAGAAGAATTATTAGAATCTTATCTTTAAAGATAAACTAGGGATCTATATACTATCTATCTATAGTAATATATTTAATAGCTATAATATTCTCTCCTCTTTTAGATTTAGTAAGATTAGGGGCTTTCCCTTTACTTTTTAAACTAATTATATTTCTAGATATACCTTCACCAGGTTAGAAGCTACATTTATTAAAGTTATATACTAACTATACTAGTATATTCTTTTTAATAATATTTATAAGCTAATTATACTAGTATCCTAATAACCCTGCATCCTTAGCCTAGATATACTTTAATTCCTTTGTCTTTTACCTTACAGGGCCTAGATTAAGGTATTCTAGGAGTTATTTCTTAAAGTAATATACCTATATCTTTCTAACCTATTAAGATATCCCTATGTGTTAAAGTATCTAATTTATATACTCTTCTAGCAGCTTAGGTATTACTGGTATATTCTAATTATATATATAGACTATCTACTGTATTAAGGCTTCCTCCTGGTATCCTATAAGTGCTTTATTAACTGGTTTCTAAGTTATATAAGGCTAATGACTATTTTTAATGCAGTTATATAGAGTTATGGAAGGAATACTATATTTATATATAATCTTAGTAAAATTCAGTTTTTTTTCAGCTTAAGCGGCTTCGCAGGCCTTAATCATACTAGATTTATTATATCTAGGCATATTTAGTGGTGGGAATGGCTTCAAATAAATAATAATATATAGTGTTAATAAAATCTATAATTCTAGTGTAATCTATGATTCTGGTGCAGTGCACCCACACCGCCTGCGGTGTGGGTGCGTATGGCACAGATACAACCCAGCAGTTAGGTATAGCTGACCTCATTACCTAACCCAACCTGGCCAAACGCCAGTCTAGTCAACAATTACCACACTTGTCTGAATTAAGCTGAATGAGTATACGACCGCAAATTGTCCGCCCACATGCTGCTAGCAAGGCTCCAAGAAGAGAAGAGTTGCCCAATAAAAGTTATCTGAATGGCTTCTTAGCGACCAGAATAGGAAGCGGTCAGGAGGCAGTGAGGGGGAGGAGGGGGTGTATCCTTTCCCATTATATCATAGTACCCCAAAAACTCTGTAGATCAATCAAGTGTCCAGCTGTTGTGGAGTAGCTGACCACCTCAGGAGGGTTTAGTACATCGGAGCTGAAAATTTGACAACAAACCCCTCCATCGATTGATGATCCTTACTTTATAGAGTAATGTGAACACAACAGCTGAACTGACATGATCTCATAGCTGAGGCTGGCTGAAAGCCCCGACCTGGTTATTAATAGGCAGTCAAGTGTCCACCACCAACCTTTCGCATACTTTTTCCTGACCCCAACCCAATAAATCCAATTCTACAACATGGTTGACTCGCAAATCCTCAAAGTCATTCAGAACTCTATCGAGGCCTGGAAGGATCTTGCCGTTCCCTCCATCCAGAAAATCACTGATATGGAATCAAATAAAAAACATTATAATGTAAGCACTACAGCCCAAGATGCTGATACTGACCATAGCAACTCACAAAATGATGCTAGGAGGTTTATGAAAACTTAGAGTGGGCTATCAAGACCGTTGCTCACATTGGGGACGATCTTGAGGAGCTGGTCAAGGAGCCGGTAAGCAATGAGGATGCGGACCAGATTGTCACAAAGTTGGAAGAGGTGAGAACCATCATAATCTATCTACTGGTAAGGAAAGACCAAGTAGACTAACCACCGTAAACTTCACTATTAGTTGGTATCCCAGGAGAAACCCTTTTTTGATCATTACCACAAATATAATGATAATGATGTCTTGCAACCATGGAAAACATATATTGAAGGCCACGCGTTGGACCGCAGTTGTTACACTCCCGGGTGGCTAGACGACCAGTTTTACCCCGAAAACAGCTTTCATAACCATGTATGGCAGGTAAGTCTACACTGCAGGCTTTCAAGCAACAGGGCTAATTCTGGAATTTGTCTAGCGAGTTGGCCAGCTTGTATATGACAATATGCCTTCCTGTCAGGAGCGTATCCAGGAGGTCGTGAACAACGACGATGTCTACTATGGCTTTTGCTCTTTTGATCCCAAATAATCAAGTCATGGAATGCGCCAGACGATCCTGTGAATACCATGACTGTCATTAATATCACCTCATTACTAACTACTCTGTTTCTTTGCATCCTACTACTGTACCAGTTACGTTAGTTATAGTTTAAATCTACTTTATCAGAACAATGTAAAGCGATAGATCCCAGTCCCTTCTAACTATGGGGAACAGTAATCTTCTATCGGAGAAAATTAGGAAAAGAGGAAGTTCCTCAGTAACCAAGAGGATACTTACGGGAGCGCGATAATCAGATTAACACTAAAAACTCCTCGGAACAAACTTCAGTGAGATATGTCTTGAGAAAATATAATGTCCTGGACTGCCTTATCAATATAGGATCAGTACTACTGGCAGGACCCGGTAGGCAAAGGGATTATAAACTTCGGTCCCTCCATCTAAAAGCTCTTATTAAATATATAGAGCAAGGCGGAATAATAGAGACCTGTAATAATATTCCTAATAATATACGCGACCAGCAATATACAGAAGGCAGTAAGCGGCTTTTAAAATAGGCTATCCACCCCTCTACCACTTCTAGCATCATCCGCCGTGGGTTCTGCACGGTATCGCATGTTCCAACTAGATAATTAAGTGATAAGCGTCGGAAATTCCAGACCGTCCTGATCCTGCAACTCCAGCAATCATTCTGCCGTGGAGTAGGCTATACCAGTTGTATTAGTATTTTGGAAGGTGCTCATCGGCCCGGGAACTAATATTTACTACTTCTTGGCAGGAGAATGAATCCAAATCTTGAGGAAAGGAAGAGGAACGGCCCGTGCCGCCCGTCTATACGGTGAAACGGTATGGAGGCCTTTCTGCCGAAGGCGGTGTCCTTCCACTGTCATCTCATCAGCGCGATCTGTACCGCCATGGCACATGGTTTGCTGCCGGGCTCTGGCCCGTTACACTCCGATCACCTTCCCCAATACCCCAGAATCCCCAACGCAACAAGCTTGCCGTCCTGCTTCACCGTGAAGCGGCGGCCTAAGTCGAGGTATTGCAAGGGTTTCTCAACATCAACCATCATTGGCTCGACTCTTCGCGGTGAAACTGTTGTTCGGATTTTATAAAAGGCACTCAAGGTTCCCTCAACATCGTTTGGACCATCGGTGAACGTTAGGCGATCCCCGGCAGCAATGGGAGCACCACCTTCATCTTCTGGAAGTACATAGATTTCCGCGCGGAAGTTTGTCCCCCTGCGAACTTCCTCGAATTTCCAATGAGACTCTGCCTCTAAATTGGTATCCGGCCCAGCGGTGGGAATCGTTGTCCGATAAAGATAGAGATCAGAGTGCCATTTGCTCTTCCAGATGTCCTCTGTCTGGTTCCACTTCTCAATAGGAGGAGCTCTGATAAAATGGAAACGATCGGTTCGAAAACGGCGCTTGATATGTCTGTATTCTTCTTCTCCCATTTTGACATCACGGGTAGCATCCAAGTCTCCGGTCACGATCCATGCAGTGTGCTCCCCGCGTCCATGGGTTTGCGCAGCCTCCAAAATTTCTTTGACATGTCCAAATATTCCCACCTCCTCGGGGTCTTCCTCCGGGTCTTTAAGTTGCGAGGTGGCGAAGATGATCGACCCAAATATAAGGGAAAGCCGTCCCACATCGCTTTCATAGCGTCATCCCAAGTAGCGAACTCGATGAATATAAAATGCGTCCCGTATCGGAGTCCCTGAAGCGTGTGGTCCTCTTCGATATATTCGTATTTGGCGTAATTCACTGTGAGACCGTGCTCGGTCTTCTCACTTTATGCGATGGTTCATTGAATCTACGAAGGGCCGGCTTGACCCTGATGGTTGGCCAACAATGAAATCGACTCTTAACCACGCCGAGAATTTCGTTCCAGGCTTTTTCCTCGAGACTGGCAATCGTATCCCTGAATGTGATGCTGCCGATCTTTATAATGTGAGCATTCTCATTACTTTCATATAATTATTCACTGACGTTTCGAAGTGGATCAAGAAGGATTTGGTCCAAGACCGCACCATTAAAGCAATTGAAAGGCAAAAGGTTGATCTTAAGCTTCGCGATTTTGACCGAGCTATGACGGCTCTGTGGGAGACCGATGATGTATTTTTCATGACTGGGAGGTCCCGGGTACAATTTCATTTCGTCCCCCTCCAGTTCTTATGTACAGGAGCAAGGATTGCTTCTCTCACACCTCGATCAGATCAAAAATTCGAGCGAGGTCTCCGTTATGAGGTAAGTCACCTCTTTGCTTTAATTCCCTCTCCCAAATTTTCACATCATTCAGAACATTCAACTTGTCCTATTCCGTGCTGTCGATGCCCCTTGGAAACTTGGATATCGACTTGATCAACAGTGGGTCAAGAACAACATAGATCCCAACTTAACAAGGTGTATGTCATGCCTAAGTTACAGTGCTATCCCTTCAGCAACATTTTCACAGTAGAACCATCGTGTGGTGGGGTTACTGATATGTAAAAATTAGGAAAACAATAACTTTAATGCAGAATAAATTTTTGAAATTTCTCACATAAATTAACCCCTTTTAACCTTAAAATTTGCCTAGTTTCTCATGACATTGACTGCTTTTGATTAATCCTAATTTTATAGGGTTTTAATTACTATATTATTATTAAAGCCAGGGTGGCCGCCCCTAATAGCCTTCTATAGTAGTAAAAAGGGGCTATAGAAAACTCTATATAATTATATCTTAGATCTTTACTATAATATAAGCATCTATTTAAACTATTTAAAGGTTTATAATTAAGGAATCCTAAAGCCTCTTATTAAGCTAATTACTAATATATATACTATTATTAAGGAGGTTCTAAAAAACCCCCTAGGTAATAACTAGAGGAAGATAGTTATTAATCTCTATAAGATTATCCTTAATATTAAAAAGAATACCACTAGTATATAATATATCTTAACTACTTAATCTATTCCTATATCTACTAAGGTTTACTTATATATAGCTATTACTATAGGGGTACTATCTCTAGGCTATATAGTCTTTTTCTATAGTTTATTAAATAGTCTCAGGGCCACCCTCTTAGAACTAAGTAAGGATTATAAGGTTATTATTAAGCTACTAGACACTAGTATAGTAAGTATATTCTACTATCTAAAGATAGTAGAGATAAAGAATAGGGCTAAGAAGACCTATATAAAGGCCTTAAAGAAGGCTATAATAGCTACCCTTATATCTATTAAATTTATAGCTACCTACTAGCTTAAGTTAGGTAACTTAAGCCTTAGCCTATAAACTACTTAGTAGGTAGAGATTATATATTACTACCCTAGCTAGACTAAATTATTCTACTAGAGAGCCATCATCCATCTACTAACTTAGGGTATAGTAGTTTATAATATCTAGGTTAAATTAATTAGTAATCTAGCAGACCCTAAGGAGGCTAAGTAAGTTACTAACTAGTTACTAACTAAGAATTATTTCTCCTAGGAAAAGGCTAAGATTATCTATATTACCTAGCTTATAAACTAGCCTACTAATAAGAAGTCTTCTATCTTAGTAATTAAGTTTTTAACCCCCTAAGCTACTAATAAAGCTATTAATAAGAGAATTATCTAGGATTCTACTATCCTAACTATAGTCTTATATAACTAGTCTACTTACATCCACTAGTACTTTAACTATTAGTAATATAGCTATATAGGAAGTATCTATTCTAATAAAACTATATATAGCCTCTATATAGGTAGCTATAAGACCTATAGCTACCTACTCTAGGAGGCTGCTACTAGCTAGGAGCTATAAAAGTATACTAACTATAAGGATATATATACTACCTAGTCTAAAGAGTATAAGAAGTATATAAAGAAGATAAATAAGATATAAATAGTATTCTACTACTATTAGTAATATTACTATATCCCACCCTACCTATAAGACTTCTAAAGAGATCCTAGGAGTAGTAGCTTAGATTCTATTACTATACTAAGTACCTCTACTATGATATCCACCCCTATAGATATAAATGCCTTAGTAGGGGGCTTACCTATACTAATTAAGGGATCTAGGGGCACTAAGGGCACTAAGAGCTCTACTATAGTAAAGAAGGCTACTAGACTATCTAAGAGGCCTAAGAAAGTAAGATTAGAGCTATCCTATAAGTAGCTACCCTATAGGCAGGCACCTACTATAATATTATCCCTAATATTACTAATAGACTAGAGTATTAATAATATCTTATTCACTCCCTTAGTACTATACCCTAAAGCCTCTTCTATATCTATAAATAAGAAGGCCCTAACTAATTAAACTAGCCTAACTAACTAAACTAGCTTAATTAATTAAACTAGCTCTACTATCTCCTACTACTTTACTTAAATTATAGACTACCTAAATAATATTAACCTACTAGACTTAACTAACAAAGGTGATGACCACCCTCTAAAATAACTATAAAACTAATAGATAGCTACCACGCGCAGGACCTACCTTAATATATACTAGGATAATAATACTACTACTAATAATAAGAATAGCTATACTAAGCTCCCTAATACTCTAGAAAGTAATTAACAGCCTAGCTTAATTCTATAAAATAAGAATATTAATACTAATTCTAGTACTCATAGTAAGAAGAAGAAGTAGAAGTAGAGAGTAGATAGCCTTATCTAACTAGAAAAGGACCCCTAGATTAACTTCTCTATAAAAGCTAGAATACCCTAGTTCACTAGTAGCTATTAAAAGAGTATATAGAATATCCTATATTATACCTCCTATAAATAGTATATTCTAAATACTATAATATAATATATACTACTCTAAGAATATAATAATAACTCAGTTTTTATATAACCTAGAGGTCCTAAAAGTAGATATTATTACTATCTAGGAACTATAGGATAACCTATACTAAGATACTACCTACTATCCTACTTAAGTAACTTACTAGCTACTCTACCCTAAGGTAATAGAAACTAGTAGCTATACCTAGATCTACCTCTATATCTCTTACTAGATAGACCCTACTAAATAGAAGTATATAGCCTACTTATAGAACTACTAGGAGCTTAAGCTATACTATAATACTAGAATACTCTATCTATATAATATCTATAATCTACACCTAGATACTAATACCTAAACTAATACCCTTAACCTCCTAGAGTAGGTCCTAGACTAGCAGAATAGTAGCTATCTACTCCTAGGAGATTTCAACCTCCACTACCTAGCCTAGGGCAGTAACTATATCTACTATACTAACCCTAGATCTAATAAACTATTAGAACTAACTAATACCTAGCTCCTAGATCTATAGATAGAACCAGGTACTGCCACCCATAATGAGTAGGGCCACTAGTTAACTATTAATCTAATATTTAGATCTATGGACCTAATAGCCTACCTTATAACCTGTAAGATGGCCCCTAATATCTATACTAATTCTAACTACCTACTAATTTATCTACTTCTTAATATTATAACACCCCTACTGCAGGCCCCTAAATATTATAACTAGAAGGCTATAGATATATAGAAGCTCTGTATATTTATATCCTCTAATCTTAACCTATATAGGTGGACTAGGAACCTCAAAACCCCCTATTAGATTAATAATACTACTAACTATCTTATTAAAGTTATCTAGTAAGTTATTACCTAGTCTACACCATAGGCCTGCCCCTCTAAGTAGGCTAACCCTAACTAGATATCTGAATATACTAAGATGGTCAAGCTAGCATATCTCTACTAATAAATCTATACTAGTATATATACTAA
Source organism: Aspergillus viridinutans (assembly GCF_018404265.1). Taxonomy (NCBI): domain Eukaryota; kingdom Fungi; phylum Ascomycota; class Eurotiomycetes; order Eurotiales; family Aspergillaceae; genus Aspergillus; species Aspergillus viridinutans. The sequence continues at coordinate 1,842,968 of NW_025091225.1, read as the reverse complement.
TAATAACTAGACTGCATACACTAAGGCCTATAACTAGAAAGGGAAGGTTATCTCCTAATCCCTACAGCATAGTTATTATAAATATATATAATAGATAGTTAATCAAGGCCCCTAGGGCATATAGCACATCACTAAGTAGGCCTAGAACTACTAGGGAGATAGCTAGATAGGTATCATCCCTACCCTCTACTATAGAGATTATATTATAGAGATAGCTAAGTAGAAAGCTAACCTACTCTATAAGACCTTCTTCCTAGCACTACTAGCTACAGACCTCTCAGATATAGAGGGCAGAATATATAACTAATTATAGAATATTATCTTCCCTAAAATTAATAACTAGGAAATTACTAAAGCCATCAGGTGTGCGCCTCCTAAGAAGGTACTAGGACTAGATACTATTCTAAATAAGGTCTAGCATGCTCTAATAGCCATCCTAACTTTTATCTAGGTAATTAAGACCCTATTTAATACCTATATCTATATTAGTTATAATCCCTAATACTTCTAGGTATCTACTATAGTTATTCTCTATAAGGCAGCCCCCTAAGATTTCTATCTTCTAAAGTCCTACCACCCTATTACCCTACTTAACACCCTAGGTAAGGTCCTGAAGTTAATTATTATACTTTATATCTCCTAGATACTAGAGGAATATAGCTTACTCCTAAAAGATTACCTAGGCAGCTAGAAAGGCATCTCTATTAACTATACTATTTAACTAATTATTAATATAATCTATTATACTTAGGGGTCTAGATAGAAGGTTAGTATACTACTACTAGATATCTCTAGTATATTTAATAATATCTCCCTCTAATACCTACTATATAATCTCTAAACTATATGGCTAGGCTAGGCTGCTAACTAGCTATAATCCTTCCTATTAAACTACTATACCTACCTATAGCTGCCTAGGTTCCTTAGTAACCTATTTATAACTATAATAGGGATCCTATAAGGCAGCCCCCTCTTACCCATCCTTTTCTTAATTTTTAATACCCTACTAATCTAAACACTAGTCCACTAGCTTAGCAATATAAAAACTATATCTATTAGCTAGATAGATAACTCCTGTATACTTACTATTAGTCAGATCTATGCCTAGAATATTATCATCCTGGAGAAGTATCTAGAGAAGGCAGACTACTAGGCTAGTAAGCATGCTACTAAGTTTACCCCTAATAAGTTTAAACTAATCTACTTTACTAACCTAAAAGAACTAGAACAACCCTATAAGTCAACCCTAACAGGCCCTATCAACATCTAGGAACTAGGTAAATATAAAGGCTATAATTAAATACCTATCTACTATAGGGAAACCACTATTCAACCTACTAAATTAGCTAGATACCTTGATATCTAGCTTAATAAAACCCTTTCCTTTAATATCTATCATACTAAGGTGATTAACCATATAAATAGCAGCCTAGAGGTGCTATAAAGCATTACTAAATTAACCTAGGGTGCTTTACTAGAGGCTATATATATAATCTATCATAGTATAGTCATCCTATAGCTACTATATAGAGTTATAGCATAGTTTAGCCCTGCCAGCAGGCTGATTCTGGCAGGGGAATAGACTAAGATTATTAATAAATTTACTAAGATCTAGAAGTACACTGCTATACTAATTAGTAATACCTTCTAGGGAACTACTATAGCTATACTTAATATAGAATTATATCTATTACTAATCTGCCTGCAGATATAATAAATTATTAAGGAAACTGCTATTTAAATCTAAATAGGGCTATATTTTATATATCTATAAGAACTTATAAGGAAGCTATAACTAACTAGGGAGATATAGTAGAGTAGCCTTACTCTGCTAGAGGTACTTAGGAAGAGGGGCAGCCTACTAGGCCCTACCCTAAGATATCTAGAAGAATAGGAAATATAGAAAGTATATATACTCTCCCTATAGGAGCCACCCCTCTATTATATAATTATAGACTATAAAGCTATACTAATAACCTATAATAAGATATATAAAGAGGTTAATAACTAGTACTTAGTTATCTATACTAATAGTAGTAGCTACCAGGGCTATATAAGTACCTCAGCTATCTACCTTTATAACTAATAGATCTACTAGAACTATCTAGGCATAGAGACAGATTCAACTATTTATACTACTAAACTAGATAGAATCTATATAGCACTATATACTACTACTACTAGAGTATTAAGCCTATACTTACTTATTATCTTTACTAATAGCTAGACTATTATCTAGATAGTATAGAACCTGCACTATCCCTCTAGCTAATATATTTTAAATAATATATATAAGGAAGTAAGGGCCCTAGGGGCATATAGGCTACCTCTAGATAATATAAAGATATACTAGATCCCCACCTATATAGATATAGTAGGGAATGAGGCTATAGATAAGATAGTAAAGGAGGCTGCTATATAAGGTAGTAAGATTAAATTAAGCTTAGTAGGGTAGCTAGAATAACTAATTATCTAGCTTACTATAGTAGCTAAGTAAGCTGTCCACTAATAAATCTAGTAATACTAGAAGAAATAGTAGGAGATAGAGAAAGGGGCTAAGCTAATATAGTAGCTAATTAAGACTMTTTATAAGAAGAATCTAGGACTCTATAAGGGCCTACTAAAGCTATATATATTAATTATTATTTAGATATAGACTATATAGATTAGTCTGTGACACTTCCTCTTTAAGATTAAGGCCTATAACTCAGACTAGTATAGCTATAGAGAGGGGTCTTAGACCCCTAAGTATATACTCCTATAGTGCTTACTATATATAGATGCCTATAGGAAGATAATAGCTAAGCTATATAATATAGAGGGACTCTAGGGGAAACTATTAGATTATAATATACTTATATCTAACCTATAGATAATCTACTATATTACTAAATTTATATATTAAATAGGCCTACTTAGCTAGTTCTACTACACTAAGATAATAGAATCAGTGGAACTAACAGAGTAGGACTAGGAATATAGAAGCCTCCTGTAAGGCTCTAGAATAGATATAGAAGATAATAATTAAATAGACTGAATAGCTGCCTAGGAAGGGTCTTCCTAGGCATGGAATCACACTATGTTTAGAATAACTATATAGAATAAGGTGGGATAGGTGTTTAACACACTAAGGTAGCACAGAGGAGATATATAGCTAGATAGCAGGCTGCTTTAGTTATATAATCTACTTTTAATATAGCTATATACTAATTTCCTATATCTCTTCTATATTTATGGGTTAATTATAGGCTTCAGGTGTTTAGATACTAGATTCCTGCTTCATTAGTGAAGCGCCTGCATAGCTAATCACTCTAATAGATAGGCTACATCAGGTTAATAGAATCTTGATTGATTGATTGATTAATTGATATGTAAAAATTGCTAGATTTGGAACAGCCATATGGGACTGCGATGAGCCTATTTATACCGGAGGCAGTTACCTACTCGCTTTGGCTCTTCACGATATGCTCTTGATGGGTTTTCTTCGGCTAAAGATGTCTTTGAGCAAAGAATCCCCGAAGGGCAGAACGAACTTGTTCTTCTGTGGACCAAAGAGGCTAAAGATCATTGCGTTGTTAGACATGCAACGGCGGCAAAAGGAATTAGTGAGGACCCATTAACACAGGAATGCTACTCAGAAGCCCTTGGGAAGATATTTGCAGCTGCCTGTTATCATGTACATCCTGCTGTTCATGCTACCAGTTAATATTACTCAATGAGTATTATGTCCGAGTCTAGCAAATGTTTAGCAGACGATGAACGATCGAGAGCAAGTAATACGCCATTATGATTCGATGAGCAACACTGATACCGCCCTCCGTATGTCACACCTTGTTGAGGAGAAATTTGACACATGGACGCTCAAAATGGCGTTAAGTGTAGCCGCTTTGGGCGTCCGGCTAACTGTTTCACCGTTAAAAGTAGTATTTAAAAAAGCTTAGGAGATTTAGAAATACTATTATAAAGCTTCTATTAAAGTATTATTAGATTTAGCTATAGTTTAAGGAAGTTTACTAGTATCTAGGGCTTTTAGTAAGCTGATAATTTATATTAGGGTCTAATAATTATTATATCCCTACTCCCTACTAATAATAATCCTAACTTTATAACCACAATATAAAATTAACAAAAATAGATAAAAATAAAAGGAAAGAAGTTTTAGAAATCTTAGACTCTATACTATTAGTAGAGAAAAAGACATTCTGCTATATTACTGGTTTAGGTGTTGATACTTACCATGATTTTCCTCTATAGCATACTTATTACTTAAATCTAGTACTATAGATTATTTTCTCTAGGATAGCCTAGATAGATAGATCACTAATTAGCTTTAAACTACTACCTATTTATTACTTAAAATAATAAAAATAAAAACATAACTTTAGGAATTAGGATGTAATAATTATAGGTAATAGTTAGAGTTGCATAACCAAACCACAAAAGTCAAACCCAAACCTCACTAAACCTGGAGTGGTTTAGGTTCAGTGCCTAGCCTAGGGAACTACTTTAGGGGCAGGTTCCCTACCCCAGGCCTAATTTAGGTTCAGTGAAAACTATTAGTTATAGTTTTTATAGGTTTAACCTAATAGTTTAACCAACCCACACTGTTTTACCTAGATATTAGTCATTTCTAGGGATCTTCTAATATTTTAAATATCATTAGATAGCCCCTGATCTAGGCTATCTAATGATGTAAGTATTAATTAAAAATACCTAGTGGTTGCTAAGATATAAGGGAATAATCATTTTCATCATAGGGTGGTATGAAAGTGGTGTGGATATATATATATATATAACTAATAGTTAATAACTACTATAGTTTAAAAATAATCTTTTAACCACCCCCCATTCAACCCCCTAGATATTGAATTGATATTTTAGATATAGATTAGTATGATGATAATTATGATATATTTTATATAAAAATATTAATTTTTAATAGGGGTGGTAGATAGTATGATAGATAGTATGGTATTAAATAATTTAAAATTTAAAAACCATTAAATTTCACTAAGGGGTAGCAGTTTAACCAACTTGAAATCAAACCAAATCTAACCATGGTTAGTTAGTAGGGGCCTAACTAGGCCTAGTGGTGGGTTTTTACAGTGAAACTACTACTAACCTAGATTAGATCCAGGTTGGCTGTAGGTTCTAAAATTTAAACTTAAAATCACAGTAGTTCAGTGCTAACTAGTTTTAAACTCACCTAAACCCACACTAAATGCAACTCTAGTAATAGTCTATATCTAAATTAGTATTAAGGCTATATTTATAAATTTAGGACTCCTAATAGGAAATTCCTTCCTATTCTATATAGTTACTAGGAGTCCTATCCTATAGCTAAGAAAAAGAGGGGTTCACTTATCCTAATAGTAGAGATGGATAGGACTCCTAAGGAAAAATAGAGATGATAGGATAGGTAGAGTTGCATTTAGTCTGAGTTCAGGCAAGTCTAGACTGGTTAAACCCAACCCAGGAACCCGAACCTAAACCAGCCTAAACCTAGGATAGGCTGGGTCCGGGCCTAGCATCACTAACCTATAGGCTGGTTAGGTTCTGAGAATAAGAACCTATATAGGTTTTAGGTTAAAAAATAGGTTAGGTTAGGTTAGGCTAGGTTCTAATTATAGGCTCCCTAAAACCTATATTATTATAATATAGGGTTAATTATATATTATTAATAGGAAGAATTAAAAAGGTCTATAAAGATTATACTACTATAATCTAACTTAAGTTAGATTTTTATTTATAATTATATAAATTATAATTAAATAAATTAAGAATTAAGATTATATTAATTTACTAACTAATATCTCTACCCTTATTCATAGCCTAATATTGACCTGGTTAATGCTGGTGTTAAGTTAGTTAGGTAGGTTAGTATAAAACTAAGGGCTAATAGAAGATTATTTAAAGTAATATTAGTAATAGTAAAAGATAATCTTCTTATATATTATTATTAGTAAGATCTAAAGAACCCTCCTCTATAATATTATTAATATCTTTCTTATTACTAATATAGTCTAATCTATCTCTAAGCTTATTACTACCTTCTTCTTCTTCTTCTTAAATATCTCTATTATTATTATTAATATTATCTTAAATGTATATATATTCTTCTTAAAGTTTAAAATTTTTAGTATATATCTAGATTATAATAGCTTAGATAGTGTTTAGGAGAAGATAACTTTAATAGTAATAATAAATATCTTAAGATATATTAAAGAGTTACTTAACCTTAACCCTACTAATAGGTATAGCTAGGAAGTCTTAAGCTATTAATATAAGAATAGAAAAATATCTCTTATACTATTTCTAATACTTAAGTATATTTATACTAGATAGTATAAGACCTACTATTAGTTAGTAAATCTAACTTAAGTTAGATTTATATAATATACCTTCTTATAAATAATTATTAATCTTACTTAAGTTATTATTAGGCTGGGTAGGTACTTAACTTTTATCCTTATATATATTAATAATAATTTAATTAAGTTTAGAAATACTATTTAATATATAATATATCTTTACTTTTATTAGGAAAAACTATAATATAATAGGTATAGATATCCTCCAGGGCCTTAGTATATCTATTATACTAGTTAATATTATTATTACTCTAAGTATCTTTCTAAAAGACCTTTAGTTTAAACTAAGGGGTAAGAATAATTATAATAGTATAGATATAATCCTATATAAAGTATATCTTATTATAATACTATTATAGCTTTAAAATAGCCTTAGATAAGATAGCCTATAATTCCTTCTTCTAAGTTATATACTTTAATTATAGTAGTTATTAACCATCTTCTAAATATTAAAATAAGGAGTTATAGATATCAAAGGCTTTATATACTATAGGTCTATTAAATTAGGATAAGGTAAGAATAAAAGTAAAGAAAGAATAAGTAAATTAAAGTAAATATTTAATATACTACTACTTAGCTTTTAAAGAAAGAAGATTAGTAATATTATCTCTATCCTATCTCTATAAAAACTTAGTAAGAGTAGAGTAAAGCTTAATAGTATATCTTAATATAATATATATTAAGTTCTATTAAGTCTTATAATCCTATAAAAGTATAAGTAATTTAGGATTAAAATTAAGATAGTAAAATTTTTTATATTAGGTTAGGCTAGTATTAATAAAGTAAGTAAATTTTTAAACCTAGAGATAAATACTATTAGTATAAAATCTAATTTAGGTTAGATTTATATATCTTTTTTAGTATAACTATAAATCTATCTAACTAAATATATTAGTTACTAGTATCCTAGATCCTTTTAATCTTATTATTAGGAGCTTTAATCTTAAGAAATATAAAAAGTTTCTTAATAGTAAGTTAAAGGATATAAGTAAGATAGAGAATATAAATTTATAAATTAATAATCTTAGTAATTAAAGAGTTCTAGAGTACTTTTATAAGCTAGGGAGTTTAAAGATTACTCTAAAGCTTATAAGTAATAGTATCTATTATTATTAAGTTATTTAAAGTATTATCTATTATAATTACTATAATCTACTACTATAGATTAACCCTCTCTAGTATAAAGATAACTACCTATATAAGATTATTACCTATATAATAAATATTTATTAGCTTAAACCCTAGAAGTACCTTATAATACTTCTAATTAGAGCTAAGAAAGTATCTAGTAATTATAAGAAAGGAGTTCTATACTAAGCTAGTCTAAGTATTAATTACTAGAGATATCTTAGATTAGTAAGAGATTAGAGAAAGGATCTTAGCTTAAATCTTATTTAACTACTCTATTAATTAATCCCTAATTTTATATTAATTTAGTAGATTAAGAGTACACGCACTAGCTACTATTATAAATAGTCTCTAAAATTAAGTATATTTAATAGTTTAAAATAGAAGCTATTCTATAAGAATAAATTAAAGAATTTAATTCTTAAAGCCCTCTTCTGTATAAATAATTAAAGGCTAAAGAGTTAGTATTAATCTAACTTAAGTTAGATTTAATATATATCTAGTTAGTAAGGAGACTGCCTAGTTTTAGTTATAAAGAAAATAATTTCCTAAATACTATATAGAATTTTTAGATATATTAACTTATAGTTAAATTACTATTACCCTAAGTAGGGTAGAGAAGAAGATAAATATAATACTTATATTAGATTTTTAGCTTTCTATCAGGATAGGAAGCACCTTTATTAAAATCTATCTATATAGAAGATACTTAAGATTTTTTCTAGCTAATCTTTTATTTTTAAGAATATATAGCCTTAGCCCCTTTTATTTCCTACTACTATAATTAGAATATAGGTTTATACTTCTTACTAAATAATATAAATCTCTCCTTTCCTTTTTTACTAAATATTTTAAGGCTAGGGGGGAGAACTAGCTAGATAATACTTACTTATAAAATATTATCTAACTATAATAAAGAAAAGGCTAATATAGATAGACTAGGAGTATATTAAGAGGTAAAATAACTAGAGGTAGATAAGGGTCTTATAGTAAATAATAGAGAATTAACTATTATTATACTTAAAGTATAATTAGAAGAGAATAAAGATTAAGATATATTATTAAATAAATTAAGATAGCTTTACTCTCTACTCTAAAGTTTAATATTTACTATATTTAAATAATTTTTTTTACTATATAAAAGTAAATATAAGGCACTAGAGTTCTACTTAATTATTATAGAAATAAGATATCTAAATTACTATAGTAATTATAATCTAACTTAAGTTAGATTAGATATATTCTAAATTCTAAGCCTCTATAATTATATCTATTAGTAAATATTCTAAATTCTAAGCTTCTATAATTATATCTATTAGTAATAGAATATTATATTACTTATACTTTAATCTCTTATATATCTAGCTATTATTATCCTTCCTTTCTCTCTTTTATCTAGTATTATTATTATTATAATTTAACTATTATTTATTATTATCTTTAATTTCTTCTAACTCCTCTTTATTTTTAGGCTCTTCTAACTTCTCTTTATTATTAGGCTCTTCTAACTCATGCCTATCCTATAATTTATTTTATAAAGGGGTAGTAAGTCCTAGAGAGTTCTTCTATATATATATAAGAAGCTTCTAGCTATCTTTAGTTATCTTTATAGAAGCTATACTCTTAGGTATTACTTTAGTAAATCTAGAATAGTTATTAATAACTCTTTAAGTATAATTATTAAGATTTAAGTTATAGTTTAAAAGATCTTTATTATAATTATCTAAATTAGGACTCTACCTATTACTATAGAGAATTAGAGTATACTAATATAGTTATACTATTATAGATTTCTACTTAGTCTAGATATAGTTAGAATATAATCTAACTTAAGTTAGATTTATATAATATATTTTATTATAGAGTAACTAGTCTTTTACCTAAATAATCTTACTTAGGAAGCCTTACTTAAGAGTATTTAGTATAATCTTTTTTAGATTATAGTATCCCTAGATAGCCCTAAGAATATTAGCTTCTTCTATAAATAACTTCTTTATAGTATTAGTCTTAAGTATATATATATTAGTAATTATTAGATTTTACTACTAATTAATATTTATTAATAAATATCCCTAGGCTATCTAATTCACTAGGTTCTCCTACTAATAAATAGTTAATAGTATAATAAATCTAACCTAAATTAGATTATATACTAGTTTAATAAGATTATTAAAGTAAGCTATCTTCCCTGCTAAGGCTAGACCTATATAATAAATAGTAATTTTAACTATCTTTATCTAATACTTTAGCTTAAAGTAGGCTAAATAGCTAATCTAGTTAGGGGAAGCCTTAGTATTTAGTTTCTAACTAGGAAGGATATTAAGCTAAGAATAAATTAGTTTAAATCTAACTTAAGTTTAATTTAGTACTTACTTATTTAGTTAGCTCTATATCTCTCTATAAAGATTTAGTCTAGACTTCTTCCTAAATATCTTTAATTAGGGAATTTATAATATTAGTAGTATTATTATTAGGGGTATAGCCCTATATACTATCTATAATAAGAGGTAACTTCTTAAGAATAACTAACTTAACTTTACTAGTCTAAGTAAATATCTATAAGGTCTTCTAAGTAGCCTTAAGGTACCTCTATTCTAGATTAAACTAGAATATTATATACTTTAATACTTTAGTAGTTAGTTCCCTAAGCTCCTTATTTATAATAGTCTAGGACTACTATAATAGGTATTTTAAATCTAGATTATTCTAGAGGTTTATAAAAAGTTAATAATACTTAATATTAAATAGGACTAAAAAAAGGTTAGGGTATTAGTAGTAGTATATAACTAAATTAACCCTAAATAATACTATTTTAGGCAGGGTAAGAGTGCTATTAGTATATATTATTAGTAATTAGAGAAGACTATAATTTAGTATACTATTAATAAAGTTATTATTAGTTAGAAAGAAGAGTAGGTAAAGAATACTATACTTCTAAGAGATAAAAAGTATTATTATATAGCTCTAGTTTATATCTAATACTTTAGCTAAGAGTTTACTAAAGATAATCTTCTTAAATTTAAAAAACTCTTTAAAGTGCTTAAGCTAAATCTAACTTAAGTTAGATTTCTAAATTATATATATATTAAAATACCTACCTAGTTAAGCTTACTAGAGATAATCTTATTAGTAGTAATAAAGTTAAAGTATAATATCTTATATAAGATTATATAATAGTCCTTAAATAATCTCTTAAACTTAGAATATTTAAATATAGGGAGAATGCACCTAACCTAATTAAGTTTAATATTAAGTATTTATATAAGTTACTACTTTAGTTTACTAGATAAAAGAAGTTACTTCTTCTCTTATAAATTTTTAGTCTTAAATACCTTAAGTATATAAGTTAGAAAGATACTATTAGAATCTAGATTATTTACCTTCTAATAGTTTAAGTATAGTGCTATCTATATCTCTATAGTAAATATATTATTATAATATATATCTATAGCCTAGATATAATCCTATATATAGGTTAATAGATATAAATCTAACTTAGGTTAGATTTTACTTACCTTATCTATTAGTATTTTAATAGTAGGAGGTAGGGAGCTATTATTATTAGTAATAGATAGAGAGGGCCTAGCTACTACTATTTATTAGTCTAAAAGTAGTAATTTAAGAGTAGCCTTTTAATACTAATCTATATTAAGGGTTATTAGTAGTAGCCTCTATAGCTAATTATAGATTATAATATTCTTACTTAGAGAAGGATTAGCTATAGAGTTCTATATAATCTTCTATAAGATCTAGGTGCTTTACTTCTTAACTATCTTACCTTTATTTTTTAATATAGGCATGATATTTATTACTATATATTTAGTAACTAGATAGTTTAGTAATTAGTCCTAATTATTCTAAGTTATATTAGTCTTTATCCTAGTATCTATATTAAAGTACTAAACTCTAGATTCTATACTTTTATAGAGATTTTCTATATAGCTAGTATTAAGCTCTTAATTCCTACTATTTAGCTACTTAGTATTTAAATAATAAATATTAATAATTATAGTACCTAGTAATACATCTCTAATTTTATTAGATAGTTTATTATTTACTACTAATATTACTTTATTAAGACTCTTCTTCTTTCCCTTAATACTTATTATAAAATCTAACTTAAGTTAGATTAATATAAATAGGTTAAGACTCTAGAGATTAATTATAATTTATTCTATATAAAAAAAAAGAATATAGAGGGACTCTATATATAAGTATAGGCTCTATATATAGAGAAGAGTATTTATATATAAATAAAAATAAATAAGAAGGAGAGTTTAATTTAAGTATAAAGAATTAGAAGTTATTATTATATATATATACTTATCTATTATTTAATAACTACTATCTATTCATGACTTAAAGTGAATAGAACTAAATAGATTATAGATTATAGTATATTCTTTATTTAATACTTTAACTTTAAGTCTTTAAGAAATATATACTTAATAAGTTAATATTTACTACTAAATATACACCCCCTAATAAAATTATTATAAACTTAAAATTATATGCAGAAATCTAACCTAAGTTAGATTTTAATATATTATATATATTATATTAACTACTAGATGCTTAATACTCAACATTTTACTTAATATTATAGTGAAATTAGTAATTCTACTATTATATATTTATTATCTTTATAGAATATTAGTATAGTTTTACCTATTTAAAATTACTTAGTGGGTTTATTAGCTGGACCTAGCCTATACTAACTAGATTAAGTAGATGGAGAATACCCCCCCTAGCAGAACTAAACCTAGTAGGTTAAGCCACCTAGAACCCATAGGTCTATAGGTTGGTTTGGGCCTTAGGTTTCTAAGGCCCAAACCCAGCAGGTTGGGTTAGCTGAATAGGAGAACCCAGCCCAACCCATGAAAATAACAACACTAGGCAAGTCTAACCCCAGTTAGAACCAAACTGCTATGATTTTGAGTTGAAATTTTAGAAATTAAAATCAAACCTGATCCATTCTAATTCAGTGCAAGTTTAACCACAAAATCCACCACTAGGCCTAGCTAGGCCTAGCTAGGCCCCTACTAACTAACCATGGTTAGATTCGGTTTGATTTCGGGCGGGTTAAACCACTATCATTTGGTGAAAGTTAACTGTTTTGAAATTTCAAATAATCATACTATCTATCATACTACTACCATGCCTATAGAAATTAATATTTCTATATGAAATATATAGTAATTATTATTATACTAATCTAAATCTAAAATATTAATTCAATATCTATAGGGTTGAATGGATGGTGGTTAAAATCTGTAGAATAATCAATAGGGAGCGGAAGATATGAAGATATTTATTAAATTTGTTATATATGTAAATCTATGTTTACTATTATATAGTGGAAGKAGCTATCTACTAAGTAAGATCATATAATTAGATCTCTGCTATACTAAGTATAGCTATATACCCCTAGATTTAATTAATAAGGTCATAGCCACTTCCTAATTAGGTAGTTAATCTATAATTATAGTATTAAGCTAGTAATCTATTATTTATAGTACTCTACTAGGCTAAACCCAGCACCTTAAAGAATTAATTAAACTTTAGATCACTAAGCAGTTTTATTATAAGATCTATAATTATCTTATTTATTAAAAGATACTGTAGGAAGACCTGATTCTTAACTATTATATCTCTAATTTAATAATAATTAATATTAATATGCTTACTGTGTGCATGGAATTAAGTATTATAGGCTAGGTCTATAGTAGGCTAGCTATTAGTATTAATCTATATAGAGTAAATACTATTAAAGCTAATATCTTTAAGGAGATAGATTAGCTAGATAGCTTTCTTTATTATATAAATAATAGTAATATATTCTACCTTATATATAGATAAAGAGATAATTAATTATAGCTTAGATACCTATAAGATAGGCCTATTACTAAATATAAAGATATAACTAGTAGTTAAATAGTGTGTATTAATATATCCTATATAATCTATATTAATATAGCTAATAATAATACCTAGTTAGCTTATAACATCCCTTATATTATAAGGCTTGTAGATAATTCTAATATCTAGGGTCTAATAAAAGTAGTATATAAGATAAATAAGATATTTAAAATATAAATTATTAGAATTTATAGTGTATCTAGCTAGCTTTCTAATAGTAAAGATAGTATCCAGCCTAGTCTAAAGTATTAGATATATAACTAAGCTAACTCCTACTCTATATCTATCTCTAAGTTTAAGATTATATTTAATAGACTTATCTAATTTAACTAGCTAAGCACCCTCTTCTATAGGAGTAGCTATAGTTTTAACTAAGTATAAATTAAATATATTAATAAGATATTAAAGATAAGTATACTATAATAGCTTATATTATCTCTTTTTAATATCTAGGTCTATCTTTATGTCTAGATAATAGCTAGCTAGGCTAATAAGTAAAATATTAAATAGTTTACTAATAGCCTTATATACCCCCCTTAGTGATCTGCTTAGAAGGTCTAGTAATCTTTATATTATCTATATATAAAATAAGGAGCATACTATAGATGTTAAAGAAGAGGTATTTATTAACTTTAGATAGCTATAATCTAATCTTAGTAATACTACTATAGAATACTAGATACCAGGCCTGTGTGGATTGCTTTAATCTATATAAAGGAAGTAATAGTTAATATATATAGCTAGACTTATTATTAAAATCTTATAGCTATTTTATATAAATAACTTTACTATTAAAGAATTTACTCTATAGGAATATAAGCTTAATATCTGCCTTAATATAATAATAGCCTAAGATAGCTATAAGTATAAAGAATAGGTAGATAGTAGCTAGCTTTACTATAGGTAAAAATATCTAGTTAAAGTCTACTTTAGGTATTTAGGTATAGCCTTTAGTAACCTATCTTACTTTAAATTAGATAATCTTATTATTAGTACTAATCTTAATCTTATAGATCTAATATCCCTTAATAGCCTTATAGCTAGAAGATAGGATCTTAAGCACCTAGCTACCTTACTTAATAAGATTATCTATTTTAATTTTTATAGCATTCTATTAATTATCTACTTTAGGAGAGTTAATTACCTCTTAAAAGGAAGAAGACTTAATAATATTAGTATAATTATTACTAATATATATATACTTAATAATAATATAATTCTATATATACTTCTCTATAGCCTTAGTATTAATATACTATACCCCCTATTCTATAAGCTAAATTACTTCTAGCTAGGAATACTCTAGAAGGTCCTTAACTAGCTTACTAAAGAGGCCTCTATATAGGAAGTTAGTATCCTTAGTAATGCTAGGACCTGCATCTATATATATCTATAGTATAGGAATACTATCCTCTAGTCTAGGTAGATTAGGTATAGTTAGGTCCTAGCCTTTAATAATATCTTAATTAGAATTATTATTACTAGTGACCTTATTTAGATTGTAGTTAGTAGGTGGAATAGCTAGTAGATTAATAAATTTCCTATAATTATTATCTAAATCTCTATAGAGATTTAGATTACTTCCTTCTTTAAAAATAATATTATAAGCCTATTTAACTTTATTAGTTACTAGTATCTAAATAATATATTGCTTGCCTAGGCTAGTATAGCTAACTAAATAGTAGTAAATAATATATAGATTAATCTTTATAATACCCTATTTAGATTTAACCTTATCTATAATGGTGAGATATCTAACTAAGCCTAAGATCTATAGGGAACTAACATCTAGATATTTACTAAAGTATATTTTATATAAAGTTATATTCTTACCTTAAATAGGTAAGATATTCTTAATTAGAATAACTCCCTTTATAATTTCACCCTATAATTTACGCGGAATGGTCTTATTATTAATAATAGTATAAATCTTTATTAATATAGTATATATAAGATATTCTATAATAGGATTCTAACTATAAGTATATAGTACTATAAGTTCCTATTTAATAGATTTACTTCTAGCCTAAGCCTAAAGCTCCTTCTTAATAAACTTACTACTATTATCTATATAGATAGTCTATATCTTAATACTAGCATGTTCTTCTTCTTTAATAAAGAGCTTAATATATTTCTAAGTAAGATATTTATATTTAAGTAGTTAGAGCATTACCTAGTAATTAAACTAGTCTATTATAAGTATCTAATAGCACGCGCCAGTAATAAGATTATTAGGTATATTAAGATATCTACCTCTAATATTAATAAAGATATACTTACTATATTACTTAATAGGAGATATAGCAATGTGCCCCTTATAGACTATTATATTAGCTATTATATAGGACTTACAGGCATGCTTTAGTATTAATAGTCCCTTAATATCTATTCTATTAACTATTTTAGATATATAGATGATATTAGGAATTAATAATATATAAAGTAGTAGTGCTATATTATTAAATTAATCTTATCTTTCTTTAATATATAAGTACTAGCATAATTATTATATAGTAAATCTAAAATAAGTATATATTACTTACTTAGGACCTCCTATCTAGTCTAGATATTAGTTTTAATATTAGAATAAGGTTTTACTAATTCTTACTTAGCTTACTTGCAGTCTTCTTATAGCTAGTAATCTTACTAAGAGAATAGTTAATTATTACCTCTCTTAGGGTAGTAAGGGAATGCTATTAGCTATATCTTAAATAGTATATCTAGCTTTATTAGTTTAACTAGCTTATTAGCTTTAATCACAGCATTGCTTCCCATGAGGTAAAGAATGTAGGTATTCTAGATAGTATCTCTATATCTAATAATTATTTAATCTAATAGATAAGTAATAATAATACTATTTAGTAAAAGATTAACTCCTAGATCCTTATAGCCTAATTAAATAGTGCCTAGAAGGTTGACCGCCACCTTGGGGATATATAGAATATTAGTAATAATAATATATCTAGTATACCCACCTAGATGTGTAAGATATAAGATAATATCTCTAATAGAATTAGAATATATAATCTACCCTATTACTATCTTAATACCCTATTTATATAGCTTCCTTAAGCTATTAATAAAATTTATAGATATTATAATAAAATATTTAGTAGCTCCTAAATTAATAATCTAGTTATTAGCACTAGTGTGCAGGCATAGAGCTAGATTAATAGTAATTATTACTATCTATATATCTTTAATATCTTATTTATTTAGTTTAGAGGTAAGGATTCTATTATTATTAATTAAATTATTATTATTAGTAGGGGTAAGGACTCTATTATTATTATTATTAATAGTATAGAAGGTAAGTATTATTTCTTTAAGTATTAAGGTAGTTAAATATTAGCTATTTAGTATCTTATTATCTATGCCTATTACATAAGCATAATTATAATTATTAGTTTAATTAGATAAAGACTTCTTATTAGGCTTCTTATCTAGATTTAATTCCTAGTAGTTAGGCTTCTTATGGCCTATTTTATTATAATAGTAATATTTCTAGTTCTTCCTAGTTTCCCAGGGAACCTTGCTATTAGAATCTTTCTGGTTATTTAAATTAGAATTAGACTAATTTAATTAATTTAATTAGTTTAATTTATTCTTAGAATTACTATTACTCTTCTAAGCCAGCTTCTTCCCTTTCTATACTTTTATAATATTTATAGATAATATATTAAACTTTATATATATCTTCTCTTAGATAAGAATCTATATAATACTATTAAATATAGTAGTTTTCTTATTATAGTAATTATTAAGATAAGATATAAGGAATGTCTCCTATATCTTACTAAGATTATAGAGTAAGAATTAGATCTTAGTAAATTTAGGAAGCTACTTACCTTCCTTAAGGCTATAATTAAATTTATTAAGTATAAGAGATAGCTTTAATATATAATCTTAGATACTATTATAGCTATTATATACTATATTAATAGCTATCTACAGCCCCTTAAAGGACTGGATATCTACTATTATATTATATTTCTTATTAAGATAATCCTAAATAGCTTTAGATAATTCTAAATTAATTACTTTATATCTAATAGTATAAGATAGGGTAGAATAGATAGTACTATAAGCCTTATTATCTATCTCTTCCTAATCCTAAATTATCTTTTTAATTCTTTCTTACTACTTAGAAAGCTTAGTATTACTAGATAATCTAGTCTAATAGCCTACTTCTTATAGCTCTAGCTTCTTATAAGTTCTATTAATAGTCTATCAGACCCCCTAGCTATATAGATAAATCTTTATAACTTTAGACTATATTTAGTAGGAATCTGCATCTATAAGTAATAGTAGCTTATTAAGATCTACTTAAGGTATCTTAAGGGAAGGTTTAAATAAAAAGATAAAGTTTTAGATATATCTCTTAAGGGAATAAGATTTTAGATATATCTAAGAGTAACTATCAGGCTTCTACACCTATAAGGGTTCTTAAATATAATAAATGCTATGCAGGGCCCTATTAATAAAGATAATAAAAGGATAGTTTTTATCTTAGGTAGAATATCTAACCTATTTAGTTTTAGGTGGAATTAGAGTTGCATTTAGTCTGAGTTTGGGTGAGTCCAACCCCAGTTAGAACTGAACTGCTGTGATTTTGAGTCAAAATTTTAGAAATTAAAATCAAACCTGATCTATTCTGATTCAGTGTGAGTTTAACTACAAAATCTACTACTAGGCCTAGCTAGGCCTAGCTAGGCCCCTACTAACTAACCATGGTTAGATTCAGTTTGATTTTGGGCGAGTTAAACCGCTATCATTCAGTGAATTTTTGCTGTTTTAAAATTTCAAATAATCATTGACTACTATACTATCTACCATACTATTACTATACTTATAGAAAATTAATATTTTTATATGAAATATATAGTATTTATCATCATAATAATCTATATCTAAAAGATTGATTCAATATCTATAGGGTTAAATGGATGGTGGTTAAAATCATCCTTAGATCATGGTGATTATTGAAGGTTGATGTGCATATATATATAAATCACTACCACTTTCATACTAACCTGTGACAGAAATGATTATTCCCCTATATCTCACTAACCACTAGGTATTTTGAATCAATATTTATATATTTAGATAGCCTAGATCTAGGGCTATCTAGTGATATCAAAATTATTAGATATATCCTAGAAATTAGTGATTTCTATCCAAAATGGTGAGGGTTGGTTAGTCAAATCTGATAAAACCTCAAAAATCGAAACTGACAGTTTTAACTGAACTCGAATTGGTTTCACCCTACCTAAACTGAAACTGAAGCAATTCCCTAGGCTAGGAACTGAACCCTCACCGCTGCGAGTTCAGTGAGGGTCGGATTCGATTTTAGCAGTTTGGTTATGCAACTCTAAGGATAGGATACCTATTAATACAGGAAATCCTATATAATTATCCCTTTCTAAATAGATCATGCTATTTGGGAGTCCCATCCCACTTAATAAGCTAGGGAAATCCCTTGGGAATCCCAGAATGGGAAGGGAAATTAAATGGGAACTCCTATTTCCCAATGGGAAGGGATTTCCCATGGGATTTCCCTTCCCTACAGCCAGCCTAAATATAGGCACCTAAGTATATCATGTGACATAGGATAGTGGTTAGATTATATTAATAACATCCCTGTACTTTTAAGAGATACAATAAGTGTGAGAACGTGATGGAATGATAATATGACTTGATTATTAAACTATCTAAGATGAAGCTATCTGCCAGGCTGAAGAAGATGGTGCATGAGGTACTAAGCTTAATTTAGAAGTATAGGTGAGAGAGTAACATTCACACCCCCCTTACTTTAAGCTAGAGTTAATATATGTGCTTATCTAATTTCCTAATTAGGCAGGTGAGATAGACTTAGGAAGGTTAATTATTCTAAGTTACTTAATAAATTAGGTAAATCTATATTTTATAAGTAGCTTAGTAAGGCTATTAGCAGCCTGCTTAGTAGTGGATATATATAGATATTCTAACTTACTAGCTATCACCTCTTAATGAAGGAAGTGATATCTAATATTAATATACTTAGTCTAAGTATAGTACTCTATATTATAGCTTAATAACTAAGCCCCCTGATTATTAGTATAAATATATATAGGGAGATAATAATAGACCCTATTAAGGACTAAGAGTTTAGATAATAGTAATATAAGCTAGATTACCTCCTAAGCTGTGAGGGCTATAGTAATATATTCTAATTCTATAGATAAGAGAGTAATGCTAGTCTGGTGCTTTAAGTACTATAAGATAGGTAAATTACCTAATAGGAAGATATATCTAGATATAGAAACTAATTTAATAGTGTAAGGACTAGCCTAATTAGCATTAATAAAGCTATTAAGATTACTAAGTATAGTAGGATAGAATAGTATAAGTAAGAGTATCCCTATTAAATAGTGAAATATATGCTTTACTATAATAAAGTAATTAGGGCCAGGATTCCTAGTAAAGTAAGTAAGCTTAGATATAGCCTAGATAATATCTAGATAGGTCCCTAGTATAAGCTAGGTAAGTAAATTAATTATCTTCTAATATAGAAGAATATCTTCTTATAAGGCTACTTAATTATAGTTAGAGAGAACTTCCTTCTTATTATAAGGAGTTATAGTATAATAGTAATTAGTTATTCTAAATTATTTTAGAATCTTCTAAATATAATTAGATTAATAGAGGAAGATACCATCCTTTTATCTAATTATATTAATTCCTAGATAGACTAAAACCTCTCTATTATCTATATACTTAAAGGACTTGCCTAGTTTAGATAAGAAGTTATTAATAAGTTCCTTAGAATATAAGAGAATAAGAATATTATTAATATAGATAAGTAAAGCTATGCTATTTTAGATAAATACTAAATAATCTATATATATATATTTAAAACTAATAGATAGGAGGAAGTTATATATTAATTAATATTATTTATAGAAAGACTACTTAAGACTATAAAGTATCTTTATAAGTAAGGTATATTTATCTACTTACTTTATTCTATTAGGAAGGTATATATAGATAGATTCTTTAAGTAGTATATAGAGAAAGGCTGTAATAATATTAATATACTATAGGAGCTAGCTATCCCTAGTAGTAAGGGTAGTAAATATCTTAAAGCTTATAGGCTTTATAATAGCTATATAGACTTTATTAAAATTAATTCTCTTATATTAGTAGAAGCCTTAGATAACTAGGTAACTCTTAAGGGTCTTATCCTATTTAATTTTAAATATCTATTTTAGAGGTAAAAGCCTTATTCCCTTTTACTAGTTAATTACCTAAAAAGTACTATTATAGATTAACTCTACTACTTCTTTATAGATGGACTGATGCTATTTAGATCTATATTTATAGGTAACAGCCTTAGTATATATAAGGGGAAGGAAATTATCTCTTTATAGATTATATAAGATATCTAGATTAGCTATAGCAGATTTAATTATATAGGTATGTAATTATTCCTCTACTTTATTAACTAGATCTAGAATATAATTAATAATAGCCTAGAGAACTTATATATCCACTATTTAAACTAGCTAAAATAGGAAAGGCTTATTAAAGTATATAGATAGGCCCTCCATAACTTCTAGTATGTAATATAAAGGTTTCTAAATATATATAAAATAATATAAAGGAAGATCCTTAGAGATCTAAGGGCTACCTACCTCTAGTACTATAGAAGATCCTAGAGAAGGAATCTGCAGGCTCTTATTAGCTAGAGTAGGCTATTCTAGATTATAATTAGCTAATTATTTAATAATAGGATGTTTAGAGGTATTAGGAAGCTATAGAAGGCTATGATTATTATAAGAGGGAGGTAGGAGATCAGGAAGAATATTTATAGATTTATATTAGATTAGCTAATTAGGTATCTTAGATGTAGTAGAATTAGAATTAGAATTAGATAGTACTAGGGCTAGAATGATTAGAATTAGAGGCTATATAGGAGCTAAGAATCCACTATTTCTTATCTTAAGGAATTTAATTAGAATATAATACTATTCTAGTAGTTAATTTATCTCATTATTAGCCTACTTATAGTATTAGTTAATTTAATTAAGATTATAGGCCACTTCTAACCTACTGGATAAAGGTGGTTCTTTAGTAAAGATAATATTATAAGATTAGATAATCTTCTTAATAGATATATTATAGACCTTATAGTATCCCTCTATATAGCTAATAAATTAGCCCTTAGATATATATAGATCTAGCTTCTTATACTACTCCTTAGGTATTAATACCTAGTACTTACAGCCTAGGGTATACTAATAGGAGATATCTAGCTAGATGCTATAGAGAGCTTTATAGAGGGTCATGCCTATCTTAGAATAGAAGAGGTAATTAGATAGGTAATTAACTATAAGAATAAGATGCCCCTAGAGATATTTAGGAAGTTAATTCTCTGCTATAATAGATATAATAGGCTTAATTAAGTGTTAATTCTTTATCTTAGGAATACTATTTAATTAAGGAGTGTAGAGAGGTGTAGGGTCCTAGATAATACCCCTATCTAAGATATATAAATAGATTAGTTTATATTCTATAGCATTATTACCCTGAATCTATTTAACTTTATAGGAGAACTATATCTCTAGATAGTTAATTACCTAGATAAGCTTATCTAGGACTTCTATTTATAATTTAAGTAGGAAGACCTAGCAGAACTATATAGTATTATCTATAATAGTTAAGAAATATATCTCTCTGCTATATGCCTGGATGCTGAAAGGTCTGTAGATATTAATATATAAGAATTTACTAGGGCTAGAATAGATTATTTTATCCCTGCTGTATAGAAGCTAATGACCTTTACTAATAATATATAGGCTATAGGGAAGTTATAACCCCCCTTTCTTAAGATATAAGCTAGTAATATAGTCTAGAAGTATATATAGATAATATTTAGATAAGTAAGTAGTACACTGGTAAGCAAGATAAATAGATATAGGCTTAGGATCTTTAATAATTATTATATTAATAAAGGCTTTAAATCTAGGGTATAAAATATATTTAATATCTTCTAAGCTAGATAGCCTGCCAGCCTACTATAGCTATTTAATAGTCTTAATAGAATTATAGCTAGTAGTGCAGAGGAAGTAATAGTTCTAAATTATCTTAATAAAGGCCTTAATTAAGCTATTATAAATTAATTTAATACTACTATTATTCTAAAAGACTATATTAATACCTAGTTCTACTAGCTTTTAGATAAAAACTAGATTATAAGTGAGAGCTGGTGTATACCAGACTTTAAGGAATATAATTAATCTAATATATTTATTACTATTTAGAAGAGTAAGATTAATAATAATAGTACTATAGCCTTTAGTTTAGAAGATCTAGCTAGTAGCTATATAGACTAGGAGAATAAGCTTATAATAGTTAATAAATAAAGAATAGTATAGAGTTATTATATTACTAGCCCTGGAATCTAATATCTAGTTATAGAGATAGTCCTAGTTAACTATGCTAACCTTATTATATTATATCTACTAGCAGGAAAGCCTAATGTTATTATACTATAAGGAATTACTATTAAATATAATCTAATTAGTCTCTTTATTATAATCTTTATTTATTTAATTAGTAGAATAGGAAGTAGTAATATTAGTAGTAAATCTACTATATCTATAGCTATACCCTCTCTAGCTTCCTCTTTATAAGGAGTTAGTAGTGGAAGGATTAGAACTAGTATTCTTTAAGTAATATATAGAAGGGAGATAACTACTAAACTTACTATAATAATAGTACTAGATAATACTAGCATCTTTATTATTTAGATCTTTAGCTATAGGGCTATCAGATAGGTATTAATTAGATTAATTTAAATTAGAATTAGAATTAGAATAAGAGGTACTAGATTAATTTTAATTATCTCTATATCTATTATATTAGCTATTCTGCCCCCCTTGAACTAAATTAACTAATAGTTAATTAGAATTAGATTAGTATCTACTAACACTAGTAGCATAGCATTTAAATTTAAAGTATTAGAACTATAAGTAGATATTATATAGATTAATCTATTATCCTACTTTTAATAATTCTATATTTATAATAAAGTTATTAAGATAGGGAATATCCTTAATAGACTATAAGAATAGATAGTATTTAATCTACTTAGGAAGAATATTAAAAGTATATATCTTAGTAATTATAGCCTACTATTTCTATAGAAATATATTATAATTACTACTTAAATTATATTTAATCTAATAGAGCTTCTACTAGAGTAAGAAGAGACTATCCCTACTACTATATTTATAAAGGCTCTAAAGCTTTTTAAAAGCTAGAACTATATTAATAAAGCTAAAGATATATATCTTTATAGTATTATTAATAATAGTATAGAGTATTATAAGTACTTAATAGTTAAGATAAGTAAATACTTTATTCTACTATTTATAATACTCTATAAGTTAATAATTCTAGATATTTTAATTATTAATTAAGTTATTAATATTACTCTCTATTACTATTAATTAACTTAAGGCTATAGTAGCTATTATCTATTAGAAAGGGCCTATAGTAGCTATTATAGAAGCTAAGGAGCTAGTAGAGCTAGTTATTATAGGAGCTAGGGGGCCCCTAGTAGTATTTACTATTATAGAAGCTAAGAGGCCCCTAGTAGCCTATTCTTAAGCTAGTTACTCCTTATATTTATAAATAAGACTTTATTATATATATTTATAGATAATATTATATAGTATAGGCTAAGTAAGAGCTATATATTTATACTTTAGGAGCTTCTAGTAATTAGTATTCCTACTATA
This sequence comes from Aspergillus viridinutans, assembly GCF_018404265.1. Lineage (NCBI taxonomy): Eukaryota > Fungi > Ascomycota > Eurotiomycetes > Eurotiales > Aspergillaceae > Aspergillus > Aspergillus viridinutans. Next base: position 1,818,766 of record NW_025091225.1, on the reverse strand, counting down.
AAGATATCCCTAGAGTACTTCTATCTAGATTAACTAGTTAGACTTACCTTTAAGGGTAGGAATGACCTTATATAGCTTTATATTAATATCTATTATAATTAGCTAAATTTAATATATAGAGTTTAATTAAGGAAGGAAATAAGGACCTTAGAGGCTTTTAATTTAATAGATTAGGCTAGATTCTGCAGAAGAATTACTATAAAAGAAAGGAGGAGTAGTATAGATCTATAAAGCTAGAATTTTAATCTAACTAATAAGAATAAGTATATAAAATATATTTAAATTAACTATAGAAGTAGGGAATAGAGAAGATAATAAAAGTTACCTTATAATAAGCTATAAGGGCTTATAACCTGTGAGAATATAATGGAATAATAATATAACTTAATTATTAAACTATCTAAGATGAAGCTATCTGCCAGACTGAAGAAGATGGTGCATGAGGTGCTAAGCTTGATTTGGAAGTATAGGCAAGAGAGTAACATTCACAATAAGGAATATAGTTTTTAACTATATTATTATGAGTATATTATATTACTCCCTGACTAGGCTAGCACATAGCCTGTACATGATCTCACTGCTGCTTAATCTTCGGATCCTCTGCATTCCTTCCATCCTTACAGAGTGCCGTCAATCTGTTTTGGTGTTGGTACTTGGTCGGATCCGAAATTCCCGCTAATTGTCCGACATCCGTTTCCCGAAACGCCGAATGATGATATGGGCCAATATCGGACATCGGGCTACAGCGGAGTTCCTCCATATATATACATACATTCATCCGTGTTGAGATCAATATTAGGTCCAAACGGACCTTATCTTTCACTGACACACCGAACTAAAATGCCAGCCCCCGCTCTTATTCAAGCAGCAACCTTGCAGCGCTTCATCTTGGCCTGGAAGAAATGGGATGCCCAGGAATGGATCTCTACCTTCTCCGACGACTTTGAACACGTCACCCTCCCTGTCGGCCAAGGCATTCCCATTCGATCACGGCCTGATGTTGAACTTCTCTTGCCCGCCCTTGTTGCGACAGTCGAGTCATACGAGGTAGATACCTAGCGGGATTTGATTTAACAGGACATGCTAATTGAAATAGCTTACAATCCGCCATGTCATCCATGACCCAGGGAGTAACAAGGCTGCTATATACGCTGTGTCCAAAGGAAATCTTCCGTGGGGAGATTGGAATCTGGAGTACTCGGCATTTGTGAGTTTTACTGAAGATGGGAAAAAGGTAGCCAGGTTGGAAGAGATGCTCGACACGGCGTTCTTGCAGGACTTCGGGCCGAAATATGAAAAATACCTGCAGGATAATGGGGGCCCTGTTGCTGTCGCTGCGCGAGGGAGTTGAACCTTTTTTATGCCCTAATCAAGATTGAGTTATTACGGCTGGTATGTAGCTATAGATCCATGAAGGGCGCCTGCGCTACATGTGCCCTCGAGTAGATCTGAGGAACTTGCTAACTACAAGAAAGACATAAAAGACTAACATGGTCAGCGGCAACGCCGAATTTATGACAGCGCAAACCCTAGATACCATCTATTAATCCTAATTCTCGCCATTCTCTCCATTCTGGCCATTCCCGCCATTCTCCCCAAAATGCTCCTTCCCATCGGCAAACACGCTGCTTGTACCCAGGGAATTTTGCATGTATCTGGGTTTATGATCTGTGAAAACATGGAAATCGTGATTCCCATTCCAACAGCTCAGGGAAAAAAAAATAAATAAAGAAGAAGAAAACTTTCAACAAGTGACCAGAGAAGGAACAAAGGAAAGAGGAAGCGTCAACCTTTCATCATAGTTTCAGTAGCGAAGGATGTCTAAAATTTCGGCGGACAGGTTTCGGAGACGCTTGCGCACATTGCCCTCGATCTGCTCGAATAATGAGGTGTGAAACGGATACAGGATTTCCATACTTGAAGGCAAGTCCGCACAGTTGTCATTGGAGACCGTGCTCGGGGCCGATGATGTGTTACTCTCGCGTTCGCCGTAGAGTGTGAATCGGTGGGAAATGGTATTCACCAGACGCTGGACAAGATGCAGTTGGCTGAGGATCTCTTGCGCAGCCATGCGAGTTTGTTCCTCGCCCTCTCCCCCGTAGCCGAGTGGGGCCGTGCCGCCGGGAGGAACTCGTTGGGTTTGGTCAGAATGTGACGGAGACGAATGCGAGTCGGTGAGAGAATCAGTCATGGTCATTGGAGCGTCCCAGAATGGACTGTTGGTGTCGAAACTTGGGAGCTGTCGTACGATAGCGGCATAGCAGCCCAGGGCTTTCAAGATTACGACGGATAGGATGGCAAGGAGATACCCGTCCTCGGAGCATCCGCATTGTAGGATATCGTTGAGGGTCTGGACGACCATTGCATTGCGGGCGACTACCGACTGAATGGTCGGAGATTCGCCCGGGCAGGGTGATCCTTGTGCAGTGGTGAGGCGCGGCACGGGGGCTGAGGTGGGGAAATATGTCAAGAGGCCTAAAGTACGGCTGATGGAGCAGCACGCTGACCCCGTGTTGGGCGCCTCGGGGATCGATGCCTGGTTGGTCGACGACTCTTGCGGAGGGTCGACGGTGGTTTCCACGCCTGCAGAGGCATTGCTCGGGGCAAGGTTGAGCATCTCTGGTGCATGACTGGGATCCTTGCGCTGGCAGAAGTCGGTCAGATTGGCGACCAGATCGCCCGTATCAGGCATGCCCGGCATGGAAATCAAGGTCGGCGAGGCCAGGAAGTCGTCAAAGTTGCAGTTCAAGACGGTGGGTGTTGCTGTCGCGGTATCTGCCAGCGAGGGAGTCCAGGAGAAGATGTCCGCATAGCTCACCGGGTGATGCTGCTTGGGGGAAGGGTGTGTGATCACCCGTGTAGCCAACCTCTCCGCCTCACACGGGGAGGGAGTTGTGCTGGAGGTGGTTGGAGGTGAAGCCTGGGTGATCAGGGATATTGCATCGCGATTTCTCATTCGGGTTCCCTGTTTGCGACGTGCGCGTTTACTCTCCAGGTACTCGCACACCACGTTTCGTTTTGCGCACCGTGCGCATCGCGGCTTCTCCTTGGTACATTTGATCTTGGACGCCGCACAGCTATTGCAACTGTCCCGTAGCTTGGGGCCAGTGGGCGAAAGACTCCGGCGAGCCTGAAGAGCAGGAGCAGATTGCAGAGTTGCCATGGATGGACCCAGATCCGGCACCACAGCGCTGGGTTGTGTATCCACGATTGATCTGGGAGATTGATATTGAAGAGGGGCTGTACTGTTGATGTCAATGGGAGCGGCATCCTGGCACGGCCGACGGGCTATGGGCCGAGGATGACCAACGAGATCAGCTGAAGCGACAACCAAGGCGTCTACAGGAGCTGAGCAACTATGGCCAGGTTCTGATTGGACATTCTGCTGTAGCTTGTTCCGCTGGTGTAGAACTATAATTAATTTGCCAATGTGTCTACCTGCTTAGCATACTCCCTGACAGTGAGACACACTACAACTGAGACAACTCCTCATTCAAGTCGAGGTATGGCCACCGCAACTGGCTTGCTGGGAGTGAAAAGATGCGTCGCAAACTCTGATCGGGATTATGTCTGTCTCATTTCTTACTATCAAGCCTGATCACCATCTGGTGGCCTCAATGCGGGTGTGGGGAAAGAAGGGTTGATTGGTGTGATATTCTACAAGCACAACGCCGCGCAACCCATGATGATCAACCAGATATGATTAGGCCATGCCTACTTTGTCTTACTCCCTGGATTTTCCTGGTCGTAAGCCCTTCGGGCGTTTTCCGTGGCGGGAACGCCCATGGCACTAAACTTGTGACAGTTCTTGCCTTGGCTTGATCCTGGCAAGATCCTCCGCGGCAGGGACTATCTGTGACTAAGGCTCACCCACACCGCAAGCGGTGTGGGTGAGCCGCAGCAGTACTGTAGATTACACCAGAACTGTAATGTACCTTTTATATAGCATCACCATATAAAAGGTACATATAGATTATTTAGTCTAGATATATACATATTTAGTTTTTCTAGTTTATTACTATTTAGATATATAAATGTCTATCTTTTATTACTATCTTTATTATTAGAAAGGAAAATTATAAGTGTTAAGGTAAAATAATCTTTCTTTATTCTTTTCCCTAAGAAATAGTTTTATAGAGGGAAACTTTGCACATTCTTATAGCTCTAATTTTTGGTTAAAACTCTTAAAGGCTTTTTAAATTATAAGATGTTTCTCTTATGAAATTCTAATATTACTATCTAAAATATAGTTATCCTTCATGAATACCCTGATATTTGACTTAGGCTATATGTACCTTTTATATGGTGATGCCATATAAAAGGTACATTACAGTTACAGTGAAAACTACGGTTCCAGTGCAGCGCACCCACACTGGTTCCCAGTGTGGGTGCGCTGCTAAGGCACAGATAGCCATTCCCCGTTGGAGAATAGGGCAAACGGTTTTACAAAAGGAACACAATAACCTTTTTTATATATTTACCTGCGTCCCGCTGGTAATACTAAATGCCACTATCCCCACGAATAGCGTGATATCGCACGTTGATATAACAGTATGGATATTAGATAGTCATAGTAGCAGCGGCATATTAAATGCTTAGTAGGATATTAAATACTACCACATATATATATTATTCTAGTTATACAGGTACTACCTTAGTATAAGGATTCAGTATTAATACTATACCATTCAATATCAGGTGCGTGTGACCGTAGGAGGGCGGGAGTGGCGAGATGTAATCATTGTAAAAAAAAAGTCAATGTCTTAGGGTTTGCGCAAATAGTTGGCCGCAGATAGATCCCAAGGATCTCGCTAGCGCATAGCCATGCTTTCCCTAATGATAATGGGGCTGAATCCCATCCAATAGCGGCGGCAAGTGCGGCAAGTGCGGCAACTGCAGGCAACTGCAAGAGTAGAGTGGTGCATATCGATTTCGCAGGATACTAGCTGCGGAGCAAGCAGTATGCTACGTAGCAGATGTCCAACTACACTACTTCAACTCTTGATTAGATGCTGCTGACTAGATATGGCTGGTAGCTATCTACTATTATACTATTCTACTATCCTAAAAGGGTAGAGAGAGTGGGGCATAACTAAGAAAGGCATTAATAGTTACCAGGGGAGACCCCCTCCCCCCTGCCGACCTCCCGCCATCCCCCGATTCATCAAATCGAAAGCCAGGAGCCCAGGACAGCTTCCGAAGGTAAAAGAGCATTCATGCAATTAGACATGCTGCGCCAATATCAAGTCAAATATACTGGCAAGGCCAAGGCACCCTGGGAAAGCCCCGCTTTATAATGAGGATTTCCGTTTCGACTTGACCTAGCAACACAGTGACCAAACTTCCCCTGCCATACCTTCTTCAAATCTCTCACCCTTGCCGCCTACGTCACGCTTCCCGTCATGCCCAGCTTGGCTCAGCTCGAGACTCAGACCAGGGAGCTTTTAGCTGCCATCAAGGTGCTCGCATCGCACTGCCAGACGGCGGAAGGTTCAATAGAAGCCACGGCTCATGGGGTATCACCATTCACTGCATTAGGAGGAATGGGTGACACAAAGCGGGCACGAGAGTCGGTGCTGGAAAGTCTTACGAAGCTCCAAGTCATGGTGGCTGGGCCCACGGATGTCCTCCAGCACATGGCATGCCAGGTATATTCCGCCGTCTCCTTTCTCCTGTCCCATTGTTGTTCGAACGAGGGCCATCTGAGCACTGCGACTCTGACTGCCTGATGATTAGGCCCAACTGCTTGCGTGCTTACGATGGCTAGCAGAGTTCCAAGTCCCGGCCTGCATTCCGCTGGATGGCAGCGCCTCCATTAAAGATATCGCGGAGCTCGTCGGCGTGCCGGAGACGCACATCTGTCGTATCGTCCGCATGTCGATGACGGCGGGGTTCTTGCGGGAGCCTCAACCAGGCTACATGGCCCACAGTGCTTTGTCGGCCGCCTTTGTGACGAATCCCTCCTATTTCGATGCCATGATGTTCCTGGCAAGAATCGCCACTCCAGCTGCCCTGAACATGCCTCTCGTCACCCGGCAGCGTTCTGCGGACCTAGGCGAAAGGACTGCCCAGAACGAACTGGGGAATACCCCAGCCAGTCTCGCTCACTTATTGGATCCAAGCGAGACGGTCCCCCCCCGGCTGGAGCGTCAGTGGCATGCTTATTTGCGATTCGGGACAGGCAATGTCTCCGATACTGCCACGGATATTCTCTCCTGCCTGGAGCCGCTCCAAGCAGCCAATGCGTCGGTTGTTGAGGTAAATCATGCCTTGCCCCGGTGTCAATTGCGCCCGGTTCCTTCTTTCTGTACTGACGGCGTCCATCGGTAGGTCGGAGCGCGCTCAACGGACCGAGCGGTCGCGCTCGCAAATCAATATCCCACCCTTCGTTTCACCGTCCAAATTCACTTTCCAAGTGCAGCATCAGGCGGCAAGAGCAGGGCCAAGTACGACAAAACACGGTCCAGAAGCTCAAACCCGCATATCACGGTGCAGTACCGCAATCCCGGCACTCCGCAGCATATCCAAGACGCGGCGATCTATATCATCAACTTCCCCTTGCCGATCCCGGGGGTGTTGTCGTCCTCCATTACCGCGCGCATTGAGACAGAGCTCCGGGCGCATTTGCATGCCCTTCGCATGAGCCAGTCGGCCACGCTGGTGCTCACGGCCCCAGCATTACCGGAACAGGGGACCATGAGCACCGAAGTCGCGGTGCTCACACGCATCCGGGACCTATCATTCCTGCAGTTGGCGGATGAGCGGGAGCCGGAGATCTCGGAACTCATCAATCTTGTAAATGGTGTGGGTGATAGCGAGGGGAAGTTTGTTGTTGTGAATAAGGTGAAATCCGTGGCGAGCAATGGCGCGATTGCCTTGGAAGTCAAGTATCAGGCTTATGCGGACCGGTAGGAACGGGCAAGGGCGAGAGTCATCCAACGCTGTAGCTATGAGAATTCATGCTTCCTAGCACAACTACATACAAGGGCGCGTTGTACTTTTTCAGGGCAGTACTTTCTACCGTCTGCACTCTCCTTGTCCTCCGCCCTCTATAGTTCTATATAGAGATATGTTCGCAACTTCCCGCTTATACCATTAGTCGCACACCATGCTGTGGCGCTTTAGTAAAGATCCCGTGCTGATGTCCAGTGGAAAGGGTATTCAGACGAGCCAGGTACTAAACAAGAGGACCAGCGATCTCACTGCAACCAGATGCGGGGTGTAGGATGATGGAATTCTGCAAGGGTTCCACACTCGGTGTTGTGAGATCTTAGGAGCCACGGCCTGCAAATGGACGTGCGTCTGCTTTCGGTTTGCTACACTTTCATCACCGCCAGGGAAGACACGAGCGCCATGATCAGGTATTCGGGCAGGACAGGGCAGAGACTAGTGCGCTTTTGGGGTTACTTGTCCGGCATCCCCCCTGGTGATCCCAGGCTGGGGGTTCTGTCGCTCCGATGGCCGTGACCATGTCCGAGGTTGCCACTCGGAGGTGCGGAAGATCACCCATTCACATTCCCTGCGATATATACCTATCCAAGATTATAAGCTTCTCATGCATGCACAGGGTAATACACGGAAGAAGGCAAAGGATACAGGCGTAAGGAAATGGCTGACGACGGCGCCTCCGACCCACCAGCCTCTGCCCCGAAACTGCAGTACAAAGGCGGCTATCGGCAAATCAACAAGGCGCTCAACATCGGCGCGTTCGAAGACTACCTTGAAGCCCAGATCTCGAGGCTGCCCGAGCTTGCGGATGTCGAGCAGATCAGCCCGCGCGTGTTGCGCGTCCTGGGGCAGAACGCCGGCCAGTTCACTCTGCAAGGAACTAACACCTATATCGTGGGCACGGGGGCGCGACGCCTCCTCATCGACACCGGCCAGGGAATCCCGGAATGGGCCAACTTGATTGCTGACATCCTGTCGGCCACGCACGCCGCACTCTCCCATGTTCTGCTCACTCACTGGCATGGGGACCACACTGGCGGCGTTCCCGACCTCCTGCGCTTGTATCCCCACCTCGTCGACTCCATCTATAAGCATACGCCCGGCCCGGCCCTGCAACCCATCGTCGACGGGCAGGTGTTCCGTGTGGAGGGCGCAACAGTCCGTGCCGTGCACACCCCCGGACACTCGCACGACCACATGTGCTTCATCCTGGAAGAAGAAAATGCAATGGTCGGTCCACATTGCTCCTTCTCTTCCTCCTCCTCCTTCTTCATCCTCACCACCCCCGCCACACTGCTTCCGAGTCTGGCTGACATAATGAATTTACTCCAGTTCACCGGCGACAACGTCCTCGGGCACGGCAGTGCCGCTGTCGAGGAGCTCGGGCCCTGGATGCAATCGCTGCGGCTTATGCAGTCACACGGCTGCCCCATTGGCTACCCGGCGCATGGCGCCCCGATCTGCAATCTGCCGGGGAAGATCACCACCGAGCTGGCGTCAAAGACGAGGCGCGAGTTCCAGGTTCTGGCCGCGCTGGACCAGCTGACATGGAGCGTGCCCGGGAGTGGTAGCCGCCCGTGCAGTTTGACGGTCAAGCAGTTGGTGACTGCGATGCATGGGGACAACTTAGACCCTCGTGTCCGGGAGATGGCAGTCGAGCCACTCATGGAGGAGATCTTGCGCAAGTTGGCGGCGGATGGGAGGGTCGCCTTCCGACTTCGCCGGGGTGAAAAGCAGTGGTATGGGATTCCGGCGCACTAATGGTTGGGAAGCAGGACTGGCTTTCTGCGGGTGGTTTGCTCACATTATCTTCAAATTCAGCAAAGGCCAATTCATGTGGTATGTTATATGCAAAGCTACGGCATGATTTGTTCCTGTATAAATTACTGCTTACCTATTCCATAAGATCCAGCCTGATTTCTCCTCTTGTTTTACCATTCATATCTCTTAGCATCTCTGAGAATGGGTCAAACCATGTTATTGATATAATTTGCTGCTTTCCTCATTCGGAATTCTTTACATATTTCTCTTGCTGGAATAAGCTGGATACCCACAGTCTAGTCCCTGAGATGTGATTCTGGTACCCCTGGGAATATAAATATTCCTTCGTTAGATACTAGATTGAGAAGAATCAGACCTTTATGGATTGATCATTTAAATGTGAAATACTAGTGATTTCTCAATTCATAATGGTATTGCGGCTTCCAACGCGTCAATAAGGAGGCGAAATACACGGAATTCTGCCTTGAATACCATAGGTAAGCATCATAACCTTTTTGAGCAGTCGATTTTAGGTGCATATAAGAGCACGGTAAACTACTGCGTCAAAAATAATCCACTGCCAGCCTCTTTTGGATCCACTGGTAGGCCGTGAGAGGGCCCCAGTCCCCGCTCATGTTTGGCATCCATTTCCCTGGTGTCTCACAGCCCGGCGCGATTGTGATCAACTCGCCCCGGTTGGGCGTTGCAAAAAAGACTAGGGAATACCGGTCGACCACACTCGTCTCGCTCTCCTGCTCGCGGTGCGGCTGCATCAACTGCCCCGGTGCAACCACTCGGTGCAAGGCACTCCGCCATCGGCCGTTAGAGAGCTGCTCGAGCATGTCGCCCACGTTGACAACAACAGCGCCCGGGACGGGCACGATGGGCCGGAACGAACGGCCATCGTGGACTTCGAGGCCGCCGACGGCGTCCTGCAACACAAGCGTCAGGGTCCCAAAGTCCGTGTGCGCGTTGAGGCGCTTGGCGCCGTCCGCATTAAAAGCCCGCACCGGCATCGCAGGATAGAAGTTCCACGTCATGTGGCAGTCGTTGGCGGAATGGATGCGACTGAAGTAGCAGTCCGCCTCCTCCGCCTTGCCAATGCGCAGCGCTTCCCCGAGACAGCGATACAGGCCCTGGGCCAGTGTCGCACAGTCCGTCCACCAGGACTCCATGAAGCCCCGGAAGCCGGGCAGGGTCGTCTCCGGTAGCCACTTGTTGTGGCCCAGCTCCGCATCGAATGGGTTGCCCAGCTCCAGGGTTTCCTTGCAGTCCGGGTTTTGCTGGCGGAAGGCGGCCACCTTGTCCTCGTCAAACTCCATCTGCACGGTATACCCCAGGCCAGCCTTGGTCCAGCCGCGGTTTGCATCTATATCACCGGTCCCCGGGTGCGCGATCAGCTCTTTTGTTGCCGAGGGCTGCGCGAAGAAGCGCTCGGCCTGTTCTCGCGGGTTAGTGAGGACCTGGTGTTGGAGATCGAACAACCTACCCACTTGAAGGCCTGGTGGAGCTTGTCGGACCCGATGCTGTGATTGCAGATCTGAACAAATCCCCATTCGCGAAAAGCCGTGTCCAGTAAGACCAAGGCTTCCCCTCGCTGGGCCGCGTCGGGCGAGGTGAGCATGCGAAAGTCGACCAGGGGGACATTGGCCGGCTCGACGTAGTAGTCGCCGATGACGGGATCTTGGGTCATGGCTGTGCGCGAACCTTAGTGCCAGGCGCGAGCGATTACTAGCCAGGTCCCGACGTATGGCTCGTCAATTAACGACTCAGAGAATGTTCAATCTGGGATTCAAGAACCAGAAATCCAGTGGAGCGAAGGGGAGATGTAGTAGGCTGTGCAATGGAGCTATCGACGACCTCTTTGTAGCACTACAGTTTCGACCAGAGAGCTGATTAATACCGGCCCAGCCGATCCCATGTGTGGTCTGCTTCTGCCGTTTGGACAGTTTCGCGACGCGCACTAGGTGCACAGGCTATGCTGTTTTGGCAATCTACCCCATTGAGAACCCGGAAGGAGATACACAGTACTCGGCGACTGTAGTCAGCGCGGACTCCCCGCCTCCGCCCTGTTCCGCTCACAGAAATCTATCATATCCTGTCTTTCCACTGCGGCTATCTTTGCAGCAATCTATTGGTCTAAGCTAGGCTGGAGCAAGGAACCCCTCGAGCCAACAATCACCGCCTCGGGTCGAGATCTCCGGGTGTACGACAGATGTATAGGGAAAGCAACTAGAAAAATACCAACTCTCCCGGGAAGAAAACAGGTCCACTACTGTCTCCAGTAGTGCGCATGTCTCGGACCTCGGGGAGGCACCCTCAGGGGCGATGACCGACTTCCGGGGTTGAGCAACCCCCCATGTCTCGACACTCGTGGGATTACACTATATCACTGTTCGAATAGAGAATCAACAAATTGGAGTTGAGAACCGCATCGTATCGCCAAGTAGATCTTATTTCATCTATGCCTGGATCCTTCATGCCATCTCCAACAGTGAATTCTCATCTCCGATATGGATTCAACTCAATGCCGAAATCTTTACGCGGCACGAACATCCTGTACAGACCAGTCAAATGATCCCATGCGACATCTGCCGAGATACCAGTGAAAGTATCCCCACCTTGAGATCAAACATACAGCGTAGGCCATACTCGTTACTTGTGCTCTTGGATAATGCCTGTGGAAAACCTGACTACCATCTGGCCTCGGCCGCATCTGGGGTCCGGTCGAGGTCATCTTCCAGTTCCGCTCCCCCTTCCCCGGGACGTCTACCGCCCCACTGACGCCACTGTCCCCAAGATCGACCCTATCAAGGGGAACAAGGACCGCAAAGAATGCATGTCACGCCAACGGACGACCAAGGCCTTGGCTGCGTCGATCCCCATGACCGCCGGCTCCGTCTGACTGATGGTCTGCAGCCGGAACAGCTCGTCGTTGGTTGGAACCATGAAGAGCCACGTGAATGGCAGGATGCTCACTGTCATCACGGCGGCGAGGGCGAACGAGATCCAAGTCTTCTTCTGGCGCCGGCGTTGCTGTGCGGCCGCGTAGCCGTATAGAATGGAGGTCACGACGGCCATCGACGGCAGCACCCAGTGGCCGTAGTGGTAAATGCGCGTCCACTGGTAGAAGAGCTGCGGGGCTTCGTGCGTACTGTCGAGGAGGGCGGGGACAGCAATGAGGGAGAGAGACATCATGGCACCTGCGAGAAAGGAGCCAGTCATCACGGCGGTGGCTTCTGCCTTGATGGATGAGATGTGGAGTGGGTGACGAAGCAAGACGGTTGTTGGGCGGGCGATACAATTTACCACTTTCCCATCGTGCACAATCTCAGTAACCCTCCCGATGGTCATAATACTTCGCCGAGTATCAGCAAACTTCTCATGGTCCCCGACCAGATGCTCCCTGTACCACGGATCCTCCTTCAGTCGCTTGTAGTCCGCCAGGCTTTTGAACACCACCTGGCTGAAGCAGTCAAAGTCCGCGAGGTTGGCCATTTGACGGTCGAACAGCTGGCTCATGAGAGCGCGGCTCTCGGCGGTGTTGTGGATCTGTGGGTGTGGTTTAGTAGCCATGAGAGGATCAGCCCCCGGAGAGGGAGCACAGAACACTGACCATCGTCCATCGTTTGATCCCATACTTGACCATCAGATCGGCAGTCATCGGGGCGGAAACCTGCGTCATATGATTGCGGTAGTCTGTTTCGTTCATGCCCGGGCGCCGATATCCGCAGATGGTGAGGCAGAGAAACTGGCCGGTGCTGTCATCCGCAGGACGCGGCGGAGTGTCGGGGACGTTGGAGGCATCGACCATGGCGGGGGATGAGAGAATGGTTGGACCGATATGGTCTTCACCCACTGTATTCGTCTGCTGTTTATATGGTTGGTTGACCGGAGTCGGACATCAGCCATCGCACCTCGCCAACCCCGAGGCCCATACGGAGCGCAGGAATGTATCCTGGTCCGGGGAGGGGATCCTGCCTAGGTCCTGCTCCGGGAAGAGAAATCTCGGAGATGCTGGATAGTATTGCGCAACGCGATACATGTGAGTCGGCAGGTCGATGTTCCAGCTGGTAGTACCTGGCTGTGGGCGGAAATGGATACGATTGAGTGTATAGTACCACGAATGGGAGCATAGAGGCAGTATATCAGTCGATCATTCAGAACGGCTAACTAAACATGACAGTCATATGCGCCGGGGCGTAATATGATACCTTGCTCGGTCGAGCCTACTTGGTAAAACACATGAAAAATTCGCCTTCGGATTCCTAGCCATGCCAAGGTCGCATCAACTATAATACTCTTCCAGCCAAGACCGTAAGTCTCCAATCGTCGGATACTCGAGGAACAGACTGCCCGACACCACCACGCGCAGCTGCTCCCGGAACTTCTCAGCAATCACGAGGCTCATGAGAGAGTCGATGCCCAGGCCCGCGAAGTCGCGATCATTCGTCAGGTCAGCTAGTTCTAGCCCCGCTTCATCGGCGATGATCTGTAAGGCACTTGTCGTGATGGCGTCGGCCTGTTCGGCTAGAGGGGACTGGGTGGGACCTGTGGCTGCGGGAGGAGTGGGGAGCGGAGCAGGATTATAGGGCAGAAGAGACCGAGGAGCGCGAGCTGCAGGAGCCTGCTGCGTGGCGCTGGTGGTCGCCCTGGGCACCACAGCGGGGACCTGTGCCACCGCTGGCGCCGCCGTGGTAACCGGCGGCGCACTCGGATCATCTGGTGCGGAGAAGAACCGGCTCAGCAGGATGCGCGGATACCGGCGGAATTGGATGCCGCCCACTGTGCCCACGATCACTCCGTCTTGCAGCACGTAGACGTCGCCCAGGTAGATGGAGCTATCGTCGGCGGTAGGAATCATCTTGACGTATGACTGATACTTGTTACCGGCAACCAGTGGTCTGGCGAAGCGCATCGACCGCCAGCCGGGCGTGACACAGAAGTAGTTCTTGGTGTCGACGGCATCCGAGACATTCATGATGAACCCGGCAAGGTGGGCCACGCTGTCGATGAAGTATGGAGGCACGGTCCAGGACCCGCCCTGCTCGCGCGAGAGCTGCACATCTGCGTACGCCTCCAGCTCGTGGAGCACAACAGACTGCATGCCGCGGTACTTGGACGCGTAGTCCACGAGGCTGTTTGCAAAGAGCTGGTATGCCATCTTGTGGCTGAAGCGCGTGGCAATACCCTTGCTGGCGAGCTGGTTCAGCTGCTCAATGCGCCCCTGCACGAGATGGGCGAGTGGTGCCCACGAGGCGAGCCAGTCGCCGGGGGCCCCATAGATGAGGGTCGCGCTGGCGAAGGGCTCCTGTACTGCGCCGTTGGGCTGCACATTGAACCATTTCATGTGCGCGGTATGGCTGTCAGTCGTCGACACTGACACTTGGATGAGCTGGGGCTTGTCCGGTTTGTTATTCGCCACGAGAGCTTTTAGCACCTCGAGGTTGGCGATATTCATGTGCACTTCGGTGCAACGGGGCTGGAGCTTCTTGTAGAGGTACCCGCCCAGGGTGTATGCAATGTCAGCGTGAATGGACTAGGGAGTCATTGGTTAGTGACAGAAGGATGCAGAGGGTGCCGCGAATGAGACTCACCGAAGTCACCACGCCGCAGTTGTTCATCTTATGTCCCCACGCGGCCGCCCGGAAATCCGCTTGCATCAGATCCGCCTGCATCACCACGGTGCCCGCCGCGCCGATAAAGCTCTCATCCACAATCCGGTGGACTGTCGACGTGCTGAGGCTGGATTTGCACTTCACTGGGTTTCCGCGGGGCCCGCAGAGCCCCTTTTCTGCGTCGTACAAGATGTTCCCTTTGGTGAGCGCCCAGTCACCCTTGTACTGGATCCAGTAGGTCTTGTCGTTCCAGGCGTATGACGGCAGGTCAAGAAGTCGGAGTGCTGGCTCAAACGGCCGGTGGAACTCGTTCCAGGCAATCGGAACCCCCGCACAATGCAGCGTGGCCAGACTCTGCGCTAGGGCGATCCAGTTATTCTCTCCGCGCCGCAAAGACGCCACAGTTGCGGGGACTCTGGACGTCAGCGTCGCCCGGACGAAGCCCATGCAGACTGGATGCGGCCCGATCTCAATCCATGCCGTCTCGTCATTAATGGCACCCATCTCGTACGCTGCCTCCAAGGCAGACCGGAAGTTTACCACCTCGCGGATTGCACGCTGCATGTACGTGGCATTAATGGACTTGTCATCAAAGACCACCTTGGTAAGGAGGGGAGAGATGACTGGGATTTGCGGGGGTTGGAAGAGAACGCCACTGGTAATAAGCGCCTCAAAGTCATCTAGGATGGGATCTACTTGGGCTGAGTGGAACGCAAAGGCAACATCCAGACCGAAACACTTGTATCCAGCTTGCTCTAGGATTGGGAGCAAGCCATCCATCTCGCCTACTGTGCCGCTCAGCACCGTGTCTGTGGGCCCATTGATGCACGCAATCTCGTATGGACGGCCGCCAGCAATCTGCTGGATCTGCTCCACGGAGCCGCGCACAGCCACCATCTTGTGACTGCCAACCTGACATCTTTGCTCCAACATCCGGGCCCGGTTGCCGACTATAAAAATCACATCACTGGCAGACAGGACACCAGCAACTTGCAGAGCAGCGTACTCACCTAGACTGTGCCCAATAAGCACATCCGGTTTCACGCCCAGCGTAGCCCAATATCGGGCTAGTGCAATCTGTGTGCAGATCTGCGCCAGCTGCGTGGTGACTGGGGAATGGAGATGGTTCTGAGGACTTCCGTCTAAAACGGAGAGGAAGGATGGGAATCCCTGGCGTTGGGCAATGGCATCGAGCTGCAGGATCTGGGCACGGAAGTATGGTGCCTGATGGAACAGCTCAAGATTGTAGGATTTAAAAGATGCTCCCTGGCCAGTGAACGCAAAGGCGATGGGGGGTGGCTCCATCATGGAGACTGGCCTGTGTAAATCAACAGTAGCCAGAGCAGACGACAGTTGCTTTCGCACCTGCCCGATATCTGCAGCCGCAATGGCCACACGGTGATTATGGTGGTAACGGCGAGCGGTAGTAGTATAGGAAAGATCAGCCAGGGCGACATCGGGGTGCTGTTCGAGATATGCTAGCAGCCGCTCAATATTGCCGCGGAGGGAAACTTTGCTCTTAGCCCCGACAGAAACGACATGCATGGGACGGGAGTCTGTCCCGACTCTGATGGGCACTGGCCCGTCCTCGATTACCACGCTCGTGTTGCCTCCGGCCGCGCTGAAGTTGTTTATGACCGCCAGGCGCCTCTTCCCGGCCGGGCGCGGCCAGTCGGTCTTTGTGTACGGGATGTGGATGTTCCGCGCCTCCATGTCCTTGGGGAACTTGGGGTTGAGTGTATTCTTAATACCAACATGCTGTGGAATTACATTCTTCTGCATCATTAGTAGCACCTTCATCAGCGCAGTCACTCCAGCTGCAGCCTCACTGTGGCCAATATTAGACTTAACAGCTCCAATATACAGGGGGTTCTTCACACTCCGGTGCTTGGTGAGTGGTGCAAACACATTCATCACAGATTGGATCTCCTCCATGTCACCGGCTTGTGTGCCAGTGCCATGCATCTCCACGAAGCTAACATCCAGGGGATCGACCCCGGCGCGGTTCAACACTAGCCGACTCAGATCTGCCTGGTGGCCGGTATGAGGATGCGTGATGGAGACAGCCTCAGCAGAATGATTGGTGCCCGCGCCCACGATGACCCCCAGAATATTGTCATTGTCTGCCTCGGCATCATCTAGGCGTTTCAGCACAATGGATGCCACTGCATCAGCGCGGCAGTAACCGTCCGCCTCGCAGTCCCATGTCTTGCAGGCATTTGGGCCTTTGGACAGGAAATGGCCGTTGCTGAGGCCAGCAAACGCGTCTGAGTTGGTCAACACATTCATCCCACCAGCCACGATCATGTCCGTTTCCCCATTGCACAGCGAGGTACAGGCAGCCTAGACCAGCCGGATTGCTGAGCATTGATCAGATGGCAGCAGTGAGGGTAAAAATGTACTCACCTGGATGGTGGCCAAGCTCGAGGAGCAGGCGGTATCTATACTAAAGCTTGGCCCGGCAAACTTGAAGAAATAGTTGATACGCCCAGGGCCAAACGCTCGGCATCCACCGGGAATAAAATACGTGCTGATCTCCTGCGCCGTGTTGACTTCCCGATAGTCATCGCTTGCTTGGCCATAGAAGGTTCCAATGCGGTGCAACCTGGTCGATGCTGTGCGGTTGGCGACATAACCAGCTCTCTCCAGCGCCTCATAGGCAGTCACCAGGGCGAGGCGCTGCATTGGATCCGTCTGCTCGGCCTCCCGCGGAGACATATTGAAGAAGGGAGCATCAAACAAGCCCGGCTCGTCGATAAAGCACCCATAGGGGGTCCAGCTGCAATTCAGCCTCTTTTGGCTTGGATCATAGTGCGTCTCGACATTGAAGCGGTCAGCTGGGATCTTGCGATGTACATCAAGCCCGCTTTCCAGCAGCTCCCAGAACGTTTCAGTGTCGGTCGCCCCTCCCGGCAACCGGCAAGCCATGCCCACAATGGCGATCTTGGATTGAAGGGGACCTCGAGGCCCGAGATCGTCCGCTAGGTTTTGGTTCCCGTGCAACCGGGAAATGATCTCCTCTGTCGAGACCTCAATGGCCGGTTCAATTTCCTTCAGGGCCGCCATTAGGTCATGGCTGGGGAGCGAATTCTGGAAGACCACCAAGTGGCATTGCACCGCTCCCATGCCTTCTGCCTGCTGCACGACGCCCCGGACGACCTCCCCCCACTGGATTCTCCGTGTGAGTATTTCGTGGATGATGTGCTCGAACATATCCGTCGCGTTCTTGCCTTCGAAGGGCTTCCCTGTGCTCGTAGCCAAGATTGGGATGCGCGGCCCGGTCCGGGCGTCGAGGGTCGCCATCGACAGCGTCCGAACGACACGATGCACGTCCTCTTCGTGGTAGACCCGACTCGCGTGGCACAGGCCTCCATACACTGGCAACTGCACGTATTTGCGGTTGCTGAAGACGTAGGACGTACGGAAGAGTTCCTTCAGCCGGGCTGGCGGACCACTGACCGTGACCGACGATGCACTCGCCGCGCTGATGAAGACCTTGCTGGTGTCGGGAGTCTGGTCCTGGAGTAAGTCAAGGTCTTGCTGGATCTCCTCGGCGGTGACCCCGGGTATCACATACGCCCAAGAGTCTGGCGTGCCGGTGCTCGTCGTGTCGCGAAGCTGCAGATTTTGAGAGACCTCGTCGACCAGGATTCCCAGACGGAAAGCCTGCCGGACCACTTGTGCGGCGGATAAGGGAAGATCCGCCACTGTGGGAGCCAACGAAAGGGCAGCAGTAGACAGAAGGCCCGTTCCGAGGCCGGTCAGCACCGTGTTCATTCTATCATGATTGAAGGCTTCCGGATACCGCTCATAGTATCTGTCCCCGTCAGCTTCATGCCACCATCGACGCGTCAAGCGACCATCGAACGTACCCGATCAAGGTTCCTAGCTGAACTGTACAGAGAAGAACGCCCTCCACCGAACCACACAGAGGACCTTGACGCAGGTCGGTAAAGGCGGCGAAGTTGAGGATCGACTCAAAAGGGGGCACCAGTTGATTTAGGCTGGCGGACAAGTCCCACACCTCCTCGTGAAGAGCGAGGGTGGCTTCCTCGAGGAAGCGGGCGAGGAGAGGATGTCTTCGATCCTTACTGTGACGGTGCAGGTTCCGAAAGAGGGTATGCAGGCCATCGTGAGGGAGCTCATTGGAGAAGTAAAGAACTTGAAGATTGACAGGCTCTCTTTCACCTTCAGCGTCAGAGCGGGAAGGTGTATAGATCACCATGATTACCTGTAAACATGGACAACGTCACTTCGCATGCTGAATGCCCTGGTCCAGTCCACATGTTACGAACTGATATACCTGTGAAGAAACCTCCTCTGCGTGTGCATTTTCCGTTATGGCCGATCTCCGAGAGACGAGCCGCGAACGATATTTGCATCACGAAAAGAGACGCTTACCCAGGGCGCAGGGCCGGTGCAGGCCTCCACTGGAGAGCAAAAACATCGGCAGCGGTAGCGGCACTCCTATATGTCCTTGTCGGAAGAAGATTACGGCCTTCCGGATCTCGGGCTATCTGGTTGCTGAGGTATTTGACTACGATGGCATCAGCGTGCAATAACACACTACGTACAGAGTGATGTTCCCTCTTGGAACATGCCCGTTTTAGATCTGGCCAGCGGCGTGTTAGAAGCGGGAATGGTGACCTATTGATGATGGCCAAGGTAGTTCATTACTTAGCCGGAGCGTGGACTCAATGCATCGGGCGAGACGATGCCAATCTATGATGTCGTAGCTCTTCGCCCATTGTTACTGCGCGGCCTGAGACATCTGTTGTCTTTTACCAGAGTTAGCGACTGCCTAGCCATGCTGGTACTTCTTAAAAGCGCCAGATGGGGAAGAATTGATGCGCACTGCCTGTCGGGCTTCACTTCCGGCGAGCGTTTGCCGAAGGCCGTGTGGGATCTCCGACATCAGACCTTGCTTCGTCTGTCAGGTCGGTGCCATTTTATAGTCCAGACAAGCAGTGTTCCATTTGGCTGTCTCTCCTAGCAGTAGTCCTCACAGCCATGTCTACCTATGCCATCATTGGCGCCACCGGCAACTGTGGCACCGCCCTCCTCGACATTCTGTCGCGGGACCACAACGCAAAGGTCCACGCCTATTGCCGCAACCGAGAGAAACTCCTGGCATTGGTGCCTTTCCTCGTCGACAACAAGCGCGTTGAGGTCTTCCAGGGCAGTATCTACGATGTCGACCTCCTGGCCCAGTGCATCAAGAACACCAAGGCCGTATTCCACGTGGTGAGCACCAACACAAACATTCCGGGCTGCAACGTCGGGCTCCAGACGGCCAAGTCCCTCATTACGGCCTTGCAGCAAATCCAGACCGCGGGCGCATCTCCGGCTGCGGCGAAGTTGCCCAAGATCGTGCTCCTGTCGTCCGCGACCATCGACGATCATCTCTCGCGGAATATGCCGTGGCTTTTCCGGGCGATCTTGTTGACCGCCGCGAAGCATGTCTACGATGACCTGCGACGGACAGAGGAGTTTTTGCGGGCCCATGAATCGCTCGTGACGACCATCTTCATCAAGCCCGGCGGACTGTCGGTCGACAAGCAGCGAGGCCATCGGCTGGATCTTGATCACGAGGAGTCGTTTGTCTCCTACTTGGATCTGGCGGCGGCAATGGTAGAAGCGTCGGATGACCCCGACGGACAATACGATATGAAGAATGTGAGCGTGGTGAACACAAATGGCAGTGCCGGCTTTCCCCGGGGAACGCCAGGATGTCTTTTGACGGGGTTGCTGCGGTATTACTTTCCTTGGTTGCATGCGTATCTGCCCAGTCCTGGGCCGGCTTAGAACCAACCGGGTTGAATAGGTTGAATCCATTCGAGAGAGCACTGCTTCAAGTAACTATATAATTTAGAACCCTTTATATATGCCCTACTGCAAATCCGGCCTCAGCCATGCCTCATTGAATCCGGTGCCTAGAATCCACTTAAGATCTGGGGGGGATTGCCTCGTCGTCTCCAAAGCCATCCTCGCCAACTTCACCCACATTTCTCCCTTGACGGGGAGATACCCTGCCCACACCTCATCCTCCTCATACGGCTTGACCACCTCCTCCCCATGCCGCAACGCCCGCATGAATTTGGCCACATGCCCATCATCATGCTCCTTGTTCACCGCCGCATACAACGCCGCCCAATCCATCTCTCCGGTAAAGTCATCGACGTACTCGGTCACCGCACTCCCATCCAGCTCGGGACAGTTACAGAACGCGTAGAAGGCCAGGTCAAGCCGACCCTTCCACTCAACGAGCCGGATCCGGTCGGCCAGCGGAATCCACTCCTGAGCCGTGAAGACACTGAAAAAGAGCGAGGCCGTCACTGTGTGCATGAGGAAGAAATCGATCTTGCGTTTGCGGCCGCTCCGCTGGCTGGCTCCCGCCAGGTACGCCGCGGTGCTAATCATCTCGGCCGTGCGGCGCGCGAGGGTTTCGGGCGTGATGCGGAACTGCGCGGCGATGGGCGTCAGTTCCTCCACGACGGCATGGCCCATGATGCTGTCGCGCATGCGATTCCAGCGGTCACCGAAGCGGAGATCCGCGCATATGCTCGGGTGGGCGCGCACCTCGCTGACGAGTTGAAGGAGCGATTTTGGCTGCGGCGGAGCGGGGGCATCTGCTGTGATCGCCGCTTCGACCCCGAAAAGGAGTCGGTTAATGTGCCCGTCCTCGTGCGAGGCTGCCTGTGCCAGTGCCTCGGCGATGAGGCCCGGCTGTGCGAACTCGATGCCCAGCCCCAGGTGAATGAGCGAGTGGTACATCCCTTCGTACATCTTGATCAGGAGCTTCTCCGCGAGCGGCGTGCGCGAAAAGACGTATTTGGTCACCACGGATTGCCAGCCGTGGGTGTCGATTTGCGTCTGGAAGAAGGCCAAGAAGGTCGCATACAGGTCGCATCGGCCAAGCAGGGGCCCCAGGGCTTGATCATCGGCGCACAGCTGGGCGACGAGCTTGGAGTCCACCGCGGGGATGGGGCGCTGGATGGCCTCCGTGTCCGCGTAGGCGCGTTCCAGCTCGGAGGAGGAGGCGCCCAGAGCCAAAGCGGTGAGGATGCTGTGGGCCATGTGGTTGTGGCCAGTCACATCGCGGAAGAAGATGTGCCACTTGTCATGGTTGAGTTGGAGCAGGCGGTTCGCCCGAGTGACGGATTCGGCGGAGACGGGGGGTTCGGTTGCCGCACCCAGGCTGCTCGTGACGTGCTGTGGGGAGAGGGCGAATTGGGTGGTCATGGTGGGCACGGCGTACGATGAATGGTATACTGGTCTACTTTACTTGTTTCTTCTCTGATCATGGCCGCGGGGGCTGTTATGTTATGTATTCCGTCTATTTGAGTCAGTCCCCGTTTTCGGTGGTCGGGGCTCAGGGCTCAGGGCCGCAGGAAAATCCGCAGCTCTGCGCAGAGACCTCAATCTAGCCGAAGACCATGCCGCCATTACCCTGTATTACATCCCCGTTGATCCACCGGCCCGCATCGCTCGCCAAAAAGACCACAATCTGGGCAATGTCATCCGTCGTGGCGAGCCGTTTAGCGGCACTCGGCAGCTGGGCCAGCTCTTCGAGGACCGCGGGCGGGTCATGGACGTGATAATCCGTCATCGTCGGGCCTATCGCCACCACATTGCTGGTCAACCCGTGGGGGCTCGCCAGCTCCATCGCCCAGTATCGCGATAGACATTCCAAGGCCGCCTTGGACGCGGCCCAGGCGGCGAAAGGCACGTCCGGCCGCTGCGCCAGCACCGACGAACTGATCGAGGAGCATCCTTGTCAGCACCCTTGTGCCACGCAATTTCTACTTGAAGGGCCCTACATGCTGATAATTCGACCGCCATAGCGGGGCAACAGGGGCACCATGGCGGCAACGAGCTCGAGGGGAGCTCGGGCATTCACTCGCATGAATCTAGCAATTTTCGCATCAGTTTGGCGGCTGGCCAATAGAACCACTACTCCGGGGAGAGGGAGAGCAACCGGTCAAAGATGGATGCATCTGGTGCATGCACCGCTGTGGGATTCGGGGGATCCCGCGCCGCGTTGTTCACCAGGATGTCGATCGTCTCGGTGTTGAGCCCCGTCAGGGCTTTCTCGACCACACGTTGCCCGGCCCCGGCCACCCCGAGATCTTCCTGCACGCACGTCGCCAGCACCCCAGTCGCACGCAGCTCCGAAGCAAGGGCCTCCGCGGTGGGCCGGCTGGTCTCGGAAGCAAAGCAGATGGCAACGTTCGCCCCGCGAGAGGCTAGGGAGCGGGCGATCTGTGCCCCAATGCCGCGCGAAGCTCCTGTCACGATGGCGTTCTTGCCCACGAGGCTGGATACGTCGATACTGTGTTCATGTGGACGGAAAGCCATTACTGCGAGTATTTGTTTGGGTGGACAATCATGGTCCTGGAAATATACGTGCATTGGGGGCAAGATGAAGCAGATATATGTTATCACAGCAACCCGGTGATTTGCCAATTCCCTGCCATCATCTCGATTGATCCCCCCCCCCGGAGAAAGGTCAGCCTCGGTGACTTTCTCCGAGCAGACCGTCCTGCTATACGCGCTGAACGATCTCCGCAGTACTCAACCCTTCCCCGCCCTCAACAATCAGCCGCAAAATCCGCGCAAACACACCCAGCAACTCTTCCGTCGTCTCTCGCTCCAGGGCAGTCAACGCACACAACTGAAGCGAATCCGCCTTCCACGCGTCCGGCTCGACCACCGTCAATTCGATCGCGGCAAACGGCCACACCATGGCGAAGCCCGCTCGGTCCTGTACGACCCCGCGGAATGCCGGCGCCTCGTTTTCTCCGTCAATGTGGTCCCGGGGATCGCGGCTGATATGGTTCAGTAAGACATTGCCCCACCGGCGCTGTCGTCGCGGCCCGAGCTCCGGGCCTGGAGGGGCGAGCGCTTCATCGAGATAGTACGGATCTGCGTCCTGGGTAGCCAGCCAGTTCCGGAGCGCCCCCTGTGCGACAGCAAGGGCACTGAAGTCCCTCCCCAGGGCCACTCGCATGGGACTGATGGAAAGAAGGGCCCCCTCCATGGCCTCGGCGCCCAGCAAGGTGCCGCGGTTCGAGCTTACGCGGTAGTACGTGACCTCTTCCGCTCGCGGCGGGGGGTGGGGACGCCACCAATCCAACGACCGCGCGATGGTCAGGGCGGTCGCGGCATGAAAGAGCGCCGCCGGGGTGACATGATGTTCCCGACACCACTCGCCGTAGGCGAAAGCGGAGACGGTTTTCTGGAGGGGCAGCGCGGGCAGCGCTGCGTCCGGCAGTCGGGCGAGTTCGGAGATCGGGGTGGGGGTGGCGTCGGCCATGAAGGATGCCCAGACTTGTGTGGCACGGCGAACATGGGATGACAGAGGGGAGCCATCCAGTCCATTAGTGCCGTACTGGGTCACCACCCATTGTTCGATCGAGGGCTTGGCGGCGCGGACGCGCTCGACGGTGACAGCTTGGGATCCGTCTTGGTCGCCCTCGTCGCGCCGCACGATGGCCGTCAGAATGGCATACAGGTCTCGAGACAGATTCTGGGAAACAGAGTCGTCCATGATGGAGTGGTGGAATGTCCAGCCGAGCAGACGGGGCTTGACAAGAAAGGCGACGCGCCACAGGAGGCGTCCCAAGGTCCACTTGCGGGTGACGTCCTGGCTACGATATATCTCCGGCTCTTCGATCTCATTGTCTTGAGCGAGCTCAAACCGAGTCGCGGCGGGTTTAAGGATAGCCAGGACGAACCTTCCGCCCCGCACGAGGTCAAAGGCATCGTCGGGAGCCTCGATCGTCTTGATATTACTGGGCATATCGAGCGACAAACACACCGTCCGTAAGTTGGGCTTTGCCGCCACCACATGACCCACGGCTTCCTGGAGCTGCGACAGTGTGCAGCTGAATGTAGAAAGGTCCATGAACTGGTAAAAGATCCATTGTCTGGAATCCAGGATGTTGATCGCGAACATCTCTCGCTGTAGCATGGTGGTTGGGAATACGGATTCATAGTTCGCAGGATCTTGCTGGAGACCCTTGGGCAACTGCCGAAGCAGAGCCTCCGTGACCGACAGAGGAGGTCTGGGCGTTTTCATCTGACCTTCGATAGCTTCGCCTTCGGTGGCGGAGAAGGTCGACGCGATCACTCTCAGGCTCTGGGAGGTGAAAAGCTGCTCGATGCTAATGTTCAATCCGTGGCTCCTAAGCTGAGCCCGAACTCGCAGAGCCAACGACGAGGTGCCTCCGTTGAAGATGAAGGATAGGGACTGCATGCGGTCACGTATCTGCGCGGGCAAACTGTCAGGCTTCTGGCCGGTCAAGACCTCGAGAACATGGTCCAAGAATAGTCTGCCTCTGCCAGAGATGAGTCCCGGCGTTGTCTCCAGTTCCACCGGCCCCATGGTCGCCTCTTCCTCTTGGTCGAGGCGTTCTTGGGCGAGGATGAGAAGAGCTCTCGTGTCCGTCTTCGCGGAGGGTGTTTCGGGGAAGCTTTTGAATTGCAACCATCGATGGGGCATCATGTACGCGGGCAAATGGGTGGCGCAGGCCTGTTCCGCCGCAGCCACAAACTCCTTCCACTCGCCGTTGGCAGAGTCCCCTTGATCGCCGTTGCTCAAAGCCGTCTCCTTCAGCTTCACACAGCATACCGAAATCGGACGTCCCATCGAGGACTTGGCCAGCATCACCCGGCTTTTGACTACGTGCGGGACTTGATTGATGATGGCTTCGACTTCCTCTGGCTGTATCCGATTTCCATCGATCTTGAACTGAAAGTCCACTCGGCCGAGCAGAATGAAGACACCGGGGGCTACGAACATCCCCAAGTCCCCGGTGCGGTACAGGTATGGATGCCCCGCATCCCCCGGAAAGGGATGGGTCTGAAAGACCCGAGCGGTCGCTTCGGGACTATTGATATATCCGGCGCACATGTAAGTGGAGCTGAGGCAGATCTCGCCGGGCACATAAAGAGGACAAACATTTGTCGTGCCCGGTTGAAGGATGTAGAGAGAGTAGTCGGAAGTGGGAAGTGGATGGCCCGGCGGGAGACAGCCGGCGCTGTCTGAATATGAGCTGGTGGTCATTTGCACACGGAGGAGACTGTACTCACGGCTCGTTGTGGAAGGGCAACGCATGGGAGTTCATCTCTGTCGCCCCGTAGCCGATTAACAATGAGGCATGCTGGCTCCACGTTTCTGCAAGCGTCTGCGGAACCGCCTCGCCGACGAGCGAGATGGTTTTCAAGGACGGCACTGCGTCCGGGCTCGTGAGAGCGAGAGCGGAGGGAGTGATGCAGATGTCCTCGATGCCATAGCGGCCAATACAGCCGGCCAAATCCGCAGTGATCTCTTCCAGGGGAGGTATGCAGACGCATCCTCCGTTGGTGAGGAAGCTCCAAATCGGGGTCCCCGACGCCGAGGAGATCGGGTTGAAAAAAAGCAGGGTTTTGGACGCTCGAATCCTGCCGGCGTAGCTGGCAATGGACGCACCGAACGCGGCATGGCTGTGTAGAGAGCATTTAGGCCTCCCGGTCGAGCCCGAAGTCACCCGGATCCAAGCTGGGCGGAAAAGGTCTTGGGAGAGGTCCACCTCTGACCCCGGATAGGCATCGGTAGGGAAGCGGGATGTGTTCACTCGGTCGCGCAAACGCCGGAAATCATACGCCCAGGCGATGCCTTTCCCAACACAGCCGGCCCATGAGTCGTCCACCAGCAAAAGAGGACAGTCACAGTCTTCGATGATGTGAGTATTCCGTGAAGCCGGTTGACTGGGATCGACGAGGACGACCGCATATCCTGCCTTCCAGCAAGACAGGATCGCGACCACCACGCCTGGCGATCTCTGCAGCATGATGCCAATCACCAGGCCCGTTTCCACAGCCAGACCGGTGTTTAGCGCTCGGGGACATACATCCTCCAGCCGACGGGCCACGTCTTCGGCCATCATGTCGGTCATTTGATCCAACATGCGGTAGGATATGACATCGCCATCTCGGCCTTCAACTGCAGGGGCGGATGGTTTCTTCCGAGCCTGGTGCCGGACGAGTTGGTGAACTGGCCCAATTTGCATGTCACCAATGCTGCGACCAGGGAGACTATGCTGACGAAGCTGGAGCTCCTCTTGCAGAGGCACCATCGATATATCCTTGAGGTAGAGCCCTGCCCAACACCGGTGGTTTATAATATGCCGTAAGAGGTGCAAGAAGTGATCCATCAGCTTCTTGGTATAGTGTGCCGGCAGCCAGCGGCGATAGTAGCAGATTGCCTGGATCGTCCTTCGGCGCTGAAAAAACAGCTGGATAGCCAAACCAAAGGTGGTTTGGGGCGGGGGAGGCAACTCCGCCAGTGGCAGCGGGTGAATGATCGCTGCAGAATATGATGATGGGCTGGCCAGCTGATTTTCGTGCTCGGATATCTTCAACCCACTTTGAAGCAAGTGAAGAAAAGAGGTTTTCTCGTCCACGGAGGCATGGACATGTATCCACGGACTGGAATCTCCGCCGGTCGAGTCCACCTTGGGGACCCCATGTGTGGTGAGGATGTCTACAGTACTCTGACCTGTGTGGCGACTAAGGACGATGGACCAGGCTGCACTGCAGATATGCCATGCAGGAAAGTTCTGGCCTGTCACTGGACGGCTGATGTCGCTGACATCGAACCCCGTGATGTCGTGGTGCAAGATGTTAGGAAGTTGCGCGTCAGAGACATCGACGTCGGACGCATAGTAGTCCTGCAGACTCCGAGGAAACATGTTGAGCTGACATGGACCTGGAGTAAGACAGCAGGCTCGCTGATTCGGTCTCGCTCGGGAGATCGGTGATGTCGACGTAGAAAAGTAGTCCCTCCTAGTTTTCAAATATAGCCCTTTCCAAGACGGTCGACGGTATCGCAAACTCTTAAGCCGCCATACGCTTGTCCAACCACCATGAAGTCTGGTCAAAAGCTGGATCGCCTTGTGGCAGACATCGCCGAATTGTAGTGCAAAAGTAGGGCCTATGGACGGAGCAACTGCTACGATCGGACAACGCCAGGCCCCCATGGCCGAGTACCGCAAGGTGCATAACGCGGCCATGCTGACGACAGAAAAGCCGCATCAGCTGGTGCTCCCCGACGAATCGGGGCACGTAGCTAAGCTTCTCATGCCCAAACCCAACCCCGGAGCCATGTTGGCCGGGCCATCCGTAATCTTAAGGTTCTACCTGTGCTCCCTTGGGTTCGGGGTCTGGAAGTAAACAGCGTCGTGCCGAGGATATCAAGCCCTCTAGAAGTTCCCAGTTGCACTGTGAGGACCAGAAGCCAGACAGAAATTGCTCAATTTATCCTTCTACTTGCCGACCATGTCAGAAAGTGCATACTGGACGATACATATCTCCTGACACTCCTATCCTATCTGTGTCGCTGCGTTGTATTGCTGCTCCGCTCTCTGCCGACCTTTCTTTCCAAAGAACCACGATGGGCAACTCGAGCGACAACCTGCAGCGCAGTTGTCAGCAACCGCCAGATGACCCTGCGGGCGACCAGCTATTTCACCTAGACACTTTCTTCCCCACATTAATAGAAGCCCACGCCCGGCTGCAGCCGTCACGCGTCTGTCTTGTCGCCAGTTCGGGACATTACGACTTCGCCAGCCTCTGGAGCTCGGTGCTGCTGAACACCAGGCTGCTGGTCCAACAAGGCCTCACCCCAGGATCCCGAGTCGCCGTCGTGGCGGAGTCCTCGCCGGCCGCGATCGTGGCTCTCCTCGCCGTCCTCCAAGTCGGAGCCGTCGCGGTGCCCCTAAACTCCTCCCTTCCCGACTCTCATATCCAGACCATCGTCCGCAGCGGCAGGCTAACCCATTTGATCGCCTTGACCACCCGCTCTCAGCAGCTCGACCTGCCGGAGGTGGATGGCCTCACTTTGGATCTGACCTGGCGAGTGCTAGAACCCCAAGCGGAGCGTGATCAGTTTCCCGACGTAGATCCTCAGGCACCCGCCATCGTCATCTGCACCTCGGGCAGTACGGGAGAGCCGAAAGGCGTGGTCCACAGCCATGCAAGCCTCAGTACCATGGCCGTGGCGGTCGGCAAAGCCTTGGACTTGACATCCGATGTGCGCAACTTTCTCTTCCCTTCGTTTGGCTGGGCCGTTAACATTATTGACTCCTTTTCCACGCTGGCGGCCGGCGGCTGTTTGTGCATCCCTACCGAGGCCGAGAAGTCCCACAGTCTGGAGGATGCCATATCTCGTTTCAACGCCACCCGAACCACGCTGCCCTCCTCTGTGCTTCGAATTATGAGCCCCAGCACCGTCCCCTCCCTCACCCGCATTGTCGTGGCCGGGGAGCCCATGCGGTCCCATGTGGCCTTGGCGTGGGCGCCACACGTGGAGCTCTACTGGAACTACGGCTCCTCAGAGACGATGATGGTCCTCGCAGGCAAGACGGCCGAGCAGGAGCCCGCAGCCTTGAACGCCGGTCATCCTCTTGCTTGCTGTCGGTGCTCGATCGTAGACGACGCGGGCATGGGAGTCCCCCCAGGCAAGACGGGTCAGCTCATGGTCGAAAGCCACACCAACTTCATCGGCTACTTGCGCGATGGCAAGATCTGTCGTCCAGAAAGAGAACAGAACAGCCATCCCGTTGTTGTTGGCTCGGGGGATCTGTTCGCACAACCTGCCCCGAATGCCGCCCTGGTGCACCACGGGCGCATCGACTCCCAACTGAACCTTGCCGGCCAGCGGTTCGAGCCGCAGGAGGTGGAGGAGAAGCTGTTCTTGGCACTGGCCGACGTTAAGGAGCTGGCCGTCACCGTGGCCACGTTAAAAGGCAACGCGCGAGGTCCGGCGCTCGTGGTGGTCGTGGCCTTCGAACGAAAAAGCACCGGCGAGCATTCGTCCGAGGCGCGGCTTAAATGCTCATTCGAGTTGCTGGTCCAAGCTCTCCCACGCTACATGATCCCTATCGGCGCCTTGGAGGTCGACAAGCTCCCTCGGCTGCATAATGGCAAGCTTGATCGCAAGGGCATCATCCAGCTCGCCGAGCAGCACCCAGTGACCGACCTGATGGACTTACGACCCTCCCGCAAGGAGTCGCCGCGAGATCATGACATCGCCCTGGCCATTCAGGTCGCCATCGTTTGGGCTAAGGTTTTAGGCTCAGACGTTGCAGACATCAAGCCATCTTCCAGCTTCTTTCTTCTTGGGGGGAACTCCCTCTACGCCATGAGAGCCTGCAAGGAGCTGCGGCGGATTGGCGTCTTACTGTCCATGTCCGACTTCTTTCTGCATCCTACCTTGGGCGAGATGGTGCGCCGCATCATGGAGCAAGATAAAACCCGACCTGCTGAACCTTCCAACCCTCTGCGGAGCACTTGGGCGGAACTTCCGGGGAATTGCCCCGAGGGTCTCTTTTCGACGGCAGCCAGAGAATGCGCCGTCGATGAGAGCCTTATTGAAGATGTCTACCCTTGTACAGCCATGCAGACTGCGCTGATGACCCTGAGTGAGATGCAAGAGGGAACATACGTGGCGGGGCATACCTTCCACTTGCCTCCCTCCTGGACCAGGCCGGCTTTCCGTGAGACGTGGCTCCGAGTTGTCACCGCCACTCCCATACTGCGCACCCGCATCATCCGACACCACAACGGAGGGTTGTATAATGTCACCCTGCGGGTGGACGCCAGTACGCCTCTGCTGGAGGAGTCGTGGCCGGCGTCGGCTCCCTTGGGCTGTGGATCACCATTGTTCGTCCACTTTCTGGACACAGATCCCGGGAATGAGCGCTTGATATGGCGATGGCGAGTCCATCATGCAGTCTACGATCGGTGGTCCACCCATCTGATTCTGGACCTGACTCGCAAAGTGTACGATCAGGAGAGTCCGGCCCCTTCGACCCCGTTCTCACGCTTTGCCGCCGCCGCGGTGCAACAAGAGGTATCCGAGGCGGCGAAAAGCTTCTGGCATTCAAAATTTGAATCGTTCGATGGCACTATCTTTCCCCAACTTCCGCTTGACCATCCGGTATGTCGCGCTTCCCGTTCCATCACATTTGACGTCCCCATCCCGAGACGACGATCCGCCATCACGCAAGCAACCACGATCCAGGGCGCTCTGGCCCTGCTTATCTCCAAGCTCCATGGCGAGTCGGATGTGGTTTTTGGAATGACTGTCCATGGAAGAGCCCTGGCGAATTGCCCGGACGCCGAAACGGTCGTGGGTCTCGCGATCGCAACTGTGCCGATGCGGATCCGGCTCGAGGGCTCCACCCCAGTGTCCCAGTTTCTCGTCGAGTTGCAGACCCAGACGGCGCTGATGTCGGACTATGAGCACTACGGCTTACAGAATATCAAGTCCCTTGGACCTGGTGCGGCGGCAGCTGCCTCCTTCACTACGCTCTTAGTCATCCAGCCGGAGTTGGACATACATGCAAATGGCAATCCGAAGAAGATTCTTGAGATTGATACCGGGGCCTCTGATTTCTATGTGGATTATCCGCTCGTCATCGAATGCTTTCCACAAACCCGAGGCGTGACGGTCAAGATGCTGTATGACCCGGTGGTCTTCTCCTCGTGGGACCTGCAGATGATGGCTCAGCTATTCGAGCAATCGCTGCACGCCATGCAATCAGGCGAAGATTCCGCGGAGGTGCTGAAAGACCTGAGTCTTCTGGGTGCCGCGAGCGTTCCCGCGGTCCTCGAGATGAGCGGCGGACAGCTGATCGATCGTCGAGAATGTCTCCAAGAGCGCATTTTTGCCAAGGCGTACGCGTGGGCAGATGAGAATGCTCTCCACGGATGGGACGCCGAATACACCTATGCCGAGCTGAGAGGCCTTGTCCAGAAGCTGGCCACGAGTTTGGCGCCGCTTCTGCCCTCGACTCCCGGACAGATTGTCCCTATTTGCTATCCCAAATCCGCAGCGGCTGTGGTCGCCATGTTGGCCACCCTGGCGGCGGGCCACGCCTTCCTGCTCCTGGACCCCAGTCTGCCTGCGCAGAGGATCCAGTATATGATCCAGGCGGTTAAGGCGGATCGCGTCCTCTGCGCGTCGGCGACCCGACGATATGTCGAAGGCATGGCGACTCGACTGATCAACTTCCAGGATCTCTGGGAGCATCCTTCCGTCTCGCCGGACTTGGGGTCCTTCAACCTTCAGCCGTCACCAGACACACCGGCCTACTGCATCTTCACGTCCGGCTCGACCGGCACGCCGAAAGGTGTGCTTTTTCTGCACAGACAAGTCACCAGTGGTCTCGAAGCACAGGTTGCTGCCGGACTCTATGGTCGCCAGGCTCGCCTGCTTCAATTCTCCAGCTACAGCTTCGACACATGTATTGCCGACATCTTCGCCACACTCCTCAGCGGAGGGTGCATCTGCGTGCCCCAAGACGAAGACCGACTGCTGCGCATCTCTGAGAATATCAACGAGTTCTCCGCGACCGCCATCGACCTGACGCCTTCCGTCGCCCGGATGATTCAACCGGACGAGGTGCCCCAGTTAAAGGTTCTCCGTCTCGGAGGGGAGGCCATGCATCAGTGGCACATTCAAACCTGGGCGGATCGCTGCAACCTCCAGAACACCTATGGCCCCACCGAATGCTGCGTGCAGTGCACCTTTGTCGATCGGGTGCCACGAACCATGTCCCCGTCGATCATCGGGAAGGGGATCGGCTGCAATACTTGGGTGGTTGACCCGCAGAATCTCAAGTACCTCATGCCGCTGGGCGCGGTGGGGGAACTGGCGATTCAGGGTCCCTCCGTGGCCAGTGGCTATGTCAACAACACGGCCAAGTCAAAGGCGTCCTTCCTCTCCCGCGCCCCATGGCTCGATACCTACAGCGTCGACTGCCACTACCCGGTCTATCTGACCGGAGATCTGGTCAAGTTCAACAAACAGGGCGACTCGATCTTTCTCGGCCGCAAGGACAATCAGATCAAGATCCGCGGCCAGCGTGTGGAACCGGAAGAGATTGAGCATCTCCTGCAGCAGGATGAATCCACGGACAAGGCACTGGTATGCTACCCCACCACGGGTGTGCTCGCCCTGCAGCTCGTTGCCATTGTCGAACCAGCCCCGCCCAACGCCGCCCCCGGCCAAACGGTTGCCTGGATGGAACGCATCGCCCAAAAGGCCGCGGGATCCCTGCCCCGGCACATGGTTCCCGGGGTGTTCCTGTTGGCGGATCGGACGTTGCTGACGTCGTCCGGCAAACTGGATCGGCGCAGTATACAGGTCTGGCTCGAACGGCTTTCGGCCGACGAGTTCGAGGCTTTGCTTGCGCACCAGAGAGCATCCGGTGGGCCAGGCGCCTCCACCGTGGCATCCGCGGCGGACCTGCCCGAGTCGCTGACAGCGCCGATTGTTAGACAGATCCGATCCCTTCTCTCGTGGCGATCCCCCAACAGCCGCCTGTCCGGCAGCTTTTCCACCCGACATTCGTTCTCGCGCATCGGTCTGGATTCCATCACCATCGTCCCGCTGTTGAAATGGATCAACGCAAACTACCGCGTGCGGATGGACATGACGACACTGCTTCGACTCGAAACCGTGCACGGGCTCATCTGTTATTTGCAGAGCCGGGATGGCGGGCAGACGGCCAAGAACAGCAGCGACGGGAAGGACCAAGAAACCTTCGAAGCCATTATCCGCCAAGGGGTGGATCAACTCTGTCGTGAGCCGGGGACGTCCAACGGGCAGACGACCCATCATCTCCAGCTGATGGAGAAGTCCCACCTCGCCGGGTCCAGTATCCTGACCCGACTCAGCCGGATGGCCGTCGTCCGGCGGTGCCTCAACGCAGCACCAGCACCAGGTCAACGACGGCTTGGCCGCCAGCTCAGCTTTCTGAGCTCGTGGTGCAAGACGCCTGGCCCCCACCGGATTCTCCTAACGGGCGGTACCAGTCTCGTCGGGCTGAATATCCTGACGCGCCTCCTCCAGCGGTTCCCGAGCACGCGCGTCGTGGTTCTCATCCGCTGCCACACTGCGGCCGCGGGCAAAGAACGTCTGATTCAGCGCGCGAGACTCCTGCGCTCCTGGCGCCGCGGCTTTGCTTCCCGCATCGAGATCTGGCCGGGCGATCTCAGCGCGGTGCGTCTGGGCCTGTCGCCAGCGCAGTGGTCGTCGCAGCTTGGTGGACGTGGGGGCGACCAGGCCGACCATGTCGACGCCGTCATCCACAACGGCGCCGCCGTCGACTGGTTCGAAGGGTTCCAAACCCTGCAGAAGACTAACATCGATGCCGCGCTACAACTGGTCGAATGGGTGCGCGACTCGCCCGCAGTCACCCGTCTCGTGTACGTCTCTGGCGGCCCACAGTGGGACCCCAACGAGCCCGACACCGCGGCGCTGGAGACGGGATCGAGCGGAGGCGCCGGAGAAAAAGGTGACCAGTCGCACCTCCAAGACAGCCTGGCCCAGTCGAACGCCTACGGGCAAACGAAGATCATCACCGGCGCGGTGCTCCAGCGTGCCGCCGCCCGCAGCCCCCGCCTGGCGGCCAAGGTCGCGGTCCTGCGCCCCGCGTTGATCGTGGGCGCCGCCGCGGACGGCGTCCCCAACATCGACGATTTCATCTGGCGGGTGGTTCGGGGCTGCTACGCCATTTGCGCCTTTCCACAGGAGTCCCCCACCGAGTGGGTGTACCTCTGCGGCGCGGACATCTTCGCCGACCAAGTCATCGCCAGGCTTACCGCAGCGCCGCGCGTCGTCGAAACCAAGGTTGACTGTGGCCTGTCGGTGGACCGCTTCTGGGCCATTGTCAATCAGCAGCTCAAGGGGCAGCTTGAGCGGGTGGACGCCAACACCTGGTTGCAGCGGCTGAAGAAGAGCATCTCGGCGCAGGCGGATCAGTGTCGCGGCACGGAAGCCCATCCGTGTCAACCGATCTTGCACATGCTCGAGTCCTCTCCCAGTCTATTGGGCGCGCCGCCTCCCCGGGCATGCGCGGATCCGAAGCAGCGTCGTCGGTTGGAGGAAGAAGGCGCACGGGGGGTCGAGATGAATCTCCGGTACATGGTGAAGATCGGGTGTTTTTCAGAGCCAGAGGAGGCGTGGTCAGCGAAGGTTTTCCACCGCAGCAAGACGCGGTAGGTCGAGCAGCAGATGGCGAGCATGTCTTTTTCCTCAGCACATCGTCTGCAGTCATCGGGTAGATGAACACACTATCTCTACAGTCCCCTTGTCTATTCTACTACCGACCTGCCGGGGTCGATGCAATGGCCCAACAGGGACAGATTGAGTGGTTGTCTCCACATTCCTGTACATCATTTGCGGATTATAGAGATCAGATTGGGATAGATCACTAATATGAAACATGTACTGATAAACTCCTATTCAGGAGTCCTTAACATTAGATCTACTACTTAATAAGATTAGTAGTCTAATCTAGTAGTAGTTAATATAAAGCACTCTAAATACTATACCTGAATGCCTAAATGCTGGTAGTATTCCAGTTAGCAGGTATAGTTATATAGGGTAAAGAAACCCAAGCCTATATACTAGATAGACCTAGAAGATATACTTCTAGATCTAGTTAGGTGAATTTAAAAACCCTAGCACTAAGTATTATAATAGGGATTCTTAGACAAGGATAAGTTATATATTATTTTTATTAACTAGTATACCTAAGCTAATATTCTAACTTTTATTAGAGCTGATAGAAATATTTATTCCTATTAATACTACTTTCTTAACTATAGATGAGTTCCTTAAAATTCTATTTAGTAAATATAAGAGGAAAGTGGAACTAATTCTTATAGAATAGTAATCTATAGAGGTTTTTATTATAGCTATATTTAATAAAGAGATTAGTCCTATATTACTTAAAGATATTTAGGATAATTTACTTAGGGTGGTTATTTTCACAGGTTGGGCTGGGTTCCCCTATCTTTAGTACCCAACCCACTGGGTTTGGGTTCTAGATTTCTAGGGCCCAAACCCAGCCCATAACCTAGCAGGTTCTAGGGTAGTAAACCTAAATAGAACCTAAAGAGCCTAAAAATCACTCTCTATCTATCTAATCTAGTTAGTATATATTTAATTTTTTAATACTATACTAGCATCTAGTATATATATATATATATATATAATATAATTATATATATAAATATAGCATATTAGTATAGAATCTAATGTATTCTAATTACTAGGTATTATAATTAAAACCTATTTTTAGAACCTAAACCCTAGATGGGTTCTAATTCTAGAACCTAACTAGCCTATGGGCCCTAGAACCTGAACCTGAACCCAGCCTATGGCAGGTTCAGGCCAGTTTAGGTTTGGGTTCTTGGGTTGGGTTTAACCACTCTAAATTTACTTAATAATATTCTTAAAAATAACTTCTATTTAAACAATTCCAGCAAAATTAAAATTAATAAAAAGAACTAAGTTTAGAGAATTAGTTAAAATATAGCCTTTATAATATATATATATCTAGGGTAATAAAGTAATATAACTATAAGGAGAGATAAGGCTAAGAACTATAGCTTAAAGAATAAGAAGCTATAGAAAAGGAAAAGAGAGATAATTAAGAAGGAGATAATTAAGAAAGAGATAATTAAGAAGAAGAAAAGGCTAAAAATATCTATATAGAAGTAACCTATTAAGGTTAAGAAGGAGAAGACTATATAGGTTAAAATAAAGGAAGAGGAAGAGGAAGAGGAAGATAAGATAATTAAGAAGCCTAATATAATTCTTAGTAAAGAAGTAAAATAACTATTAGATCTCTTTAATAATAAATTATCTAATAATTAAGCATTAGATGCGCCTGCTAGATATATAAGATTTAGAGAAATAAGAAGGGACTAGTATCTATTTAGTACTTAGTTCTATCTTCTAGTTATTAGACTCTTTTAGGATTAACCCTCTAGAGATTTAGATTAATAATTTAATATTTAACCCTCTACTCCTTACTAAATAAACTTATTTACTACTTACTCTAGTATTCCTACCTATATATATTAGCTATTTAGTATTCTTTAGTATATATTCTTAATAAATGAACCCTTAATCTCATTAACTATAACCAGAGTCTAAGTTAGACTAGGGTAATATATAAAGAGTATACTAAGCTAGTACTAGTATAGGATATAGTATCTTAAGGGCTATAAGTATCTATAGATTTACTAGTTTATATATAGACCTTAAAACTAAAACCTATTAACTAACTTACTTACTATATTAAGAATTGTATATATATTTATATATACTAGGTTCACAGTGGATAACCACTACAGGAATATAGGACATACTAAGATTACTAAACCTATACTAAATATACTTTTAGGAGTAAGTTATTAGCTTAAGACTTTTAATAAGTAAGCCTCTATTTAAAGGTAGATATAGATTAGTAATCTACTAATATTACTACTATATCCTCCTGCTAATATAACAGGGCTATAAGTACCTATAGATTTACTAATTTATATAATCTATTAGCTAATTAATAGCAGCCTGAATAACTAGTAGTATAGTGTTAAGAGGAATACTATTAGCTTAAGACTACTAATAAGTAAATCTCTATTCTAATAACTAGGGAGGTAGGTATACTATAATCTTAGCTATAAATTAGAAAGTATACTAGTTATTAGGAGATTAAGGTAGAAGATATATAGTTTATAAATATAATAGGAGAGAGTTTAGTTAGGTAATAAGATAATATAGAGATAGATAAGTCTATTATACTAAATTTCTAGGATTTCTTTTTATAAGGAATTATATACTAATTTATATCTTTCTTTTAGGGCATTAGTAAAGATTAAATACTTAGGTAAAGTTAATAGATAGTTTAACCCTTAGTAATAAGGTAGTTAAATCACTCTAAATAAATAATAGAGCTAAGAGGAATACTACTAGCTTAAGACTTCTAATAAATAAGTATCTATTTACTAGGGTTTATAGTGGATAACCACTATAGGAATATAGGACTTATTTGAGTTAGTAACTAGATTTATTAAGGGGCTGCCTAGTAGCCACCTATATATATTTCCTTATATATATAATAATATATAAACTAATTACTATATAGTAGGCTGGTTATTTTTGTGGGTTGGGTTGGGTTTAGGCCCCTTAAGAACCCAACCCAGCCCAAAAACCCAGCAGGTTCTAGGTATTCAACCTGCTGGGTTCTATTCTGCCTAAAAATCACCTTACCACCTATGTAGCAGGTAGGGCCTGCTGGGTGCTTATGCTTACTAGAGCCCTTGCAAACTGCCTTAGGCACTAACAAACTCCCATCTAACCTAGATAGTAGTAGTTATATAACCTTACTTATTATTTATATACCCCTTTTTATATTTGACTGCTGCAGCCCTAGTTAGAGACTCTTTAGTAATTTCTTACTATCTAAATCTAGGTTATAGATTTATATAGCTTCTAGCCTGTGATATTAGAAATTGCTTATTCATAGATAGTTAGATAGAACTAGTGAGAGACAGCTAAACCAGCTGAACTAGCTAGATAAATAGATGAATTAGTAAGAGATAGCTAAACCAGCTGAACTAGCTAGATGAATAGATGAACTAGCAAGAGATAGCTGAACCAGCTGAACTAGCTAGATGAATAGATGAACTAGTAAGAGATAGCTAAACCAGCTAGATAAACTAGATAAAATAGCTAGAATAGATAAACTAGATAATACTAATAGTATAAATTATAATAATATATTATTATAGATGTTAACATCCCTAGAGGGACCTAATAAAGAACACTTATAATAATAGAATGCTATATAAATAGACCCTATAGCCTAAATAGCCTAGTAGTTATAGGAGATTATAGATTAAATAACTTAAATTAAAGTATAAAGGGCTACTACTGCCCCCCTAATAGGTACTACTTCTATAGAAGTAATATCTACCCCTTAGATAATACCTATAGCACCCACCCCTACTACTATCTCTATTAATAAACTAGTAAGAAGGCCTAAATTAATTCTACTAGACCCTAACTAATATAATAGTATTAATAAAGCTATGTATAATATTTTCTATTTTAATTTACTATAGAAGCTAGAAGTTAACTACTTTATATTTAGTAGTTACTATAATTATATATAGTATACCTTTACTAGGCTTAAGGACTAAGCTACTATTATAATAAGCCCTTAAATAAATTAATATACTTAGAACTATACTATAATAGGGGCTAACTTAGATTATATAGTTAGCTAGCTTAACCTTATATTCTATAATAGAAATTATATAGAAAAAGCTATAGAAGAACTATACTATCTATAATAAGATAATTATCTCTTTTATAATATACTAGTAGACTTTAACTAGCTACTAATAGAAGCTAATAGTTATAGTTAAACTAATAATATAAAGTAAATCTTTATTAATAGCACCTTAAATATAGAGATATAAATATAACTCTTTAGTGTAGCTAATAAAGCTAGCTTTAAAGGGTATTACTAGTAGTTATAAATAATTATAGACTAAATTAAAGCCTTCTATATATAGGGAGTAGCTTAGGCTAAATAGTATAGAAGAAATATATAGATTATAAACTATAGTTATATTACCTATATTCCTATACTTCTAGTAAACCTAGCCCTAAATATACTAAGTCTTAATAATATTATAGACTAGGACCTATCCTCTATAACCCTAGCCTACTAGTATTAATATATAAAATAGGTTAATAAAGCTAAATAATCTTATTACTATATAGAAGGAAGATGCCTATAATATAGAGCTTTAGACTATATAATTAAAAACTATTAATACCTAGGTGCTGCCCCTCCCCCTAGTAGAGAAATAAAGCTACTATATATCTTATAAACTATTAGATCTATGCTTAAAGATAATAAAATAAATCTATAGACCCTAGAGTCTATAGATAAAGCTAGTAAGTTAGAAAACTAGCTACTTCTATAAAAAGACTCTTATAGGGGCTAGTTAAATAGTTAATATAATTAAAAAGCTAGTATTATCTATATCTTAAGAAAGAAGATATACTTACTAATTATAGATAATTTTAAAAGGTTATTAGATTTAATATTCCTAAATTTATTATATCTAGTATAATTAATAAGGAATATAATTATAGAATCCTACCTAATATAGGATATATATCTTATATAATTATAATTAAATACTTTACCTAGAAGCTATAACTAGAGTAGATTAAGATTAAGTCTATTAATCTAGAAAATTACACTAGTATAATAGAAAGTATTATTTTAATAATTACCTATTTTACTCTAGATATTAGTAGTAACTACTAATATTTAGTCTATATCTATATAATACTAAAGCTAGGTAATAGGACTAATTTAATCCTAGGGACCCTATAGATAAGAGATTAAGGGGCTATAGTAGAGGCTAAAGAGCCTTAATTAAGATTTATAAATAAAACTATAGTTAAGAGTATAAAGAATAAGCTAAAGCTAGTAGTAAAATAAATTAGTACCTAAGGATTTATAGTTTATAATTAGTAATAAAAGAAGGATAAGATAATATAGATCTTTACTATTAGTATTAAGGATATTAAGAAGGCCCTATAGATTAAGAAGTATACTAATCTAGCTATAAAGCTATTAATATACTATTATAACTTTCTAGATATATTTAATTAGAAGAAGGCTAATAAGCTACTACTATACTACCTAGAGATAGACTACTAAATTAAGCTAGTTAAGAATAAGAAAGAGAAGATAATAGAGCCCCTATAAGAGCTACTATATAGTATATCTTATAGAGAACTACTAGTACTATAGAAGATATTAATAGAGTTACTTAAGAAAGATTTTATCTATATAAATAGCTTAGCTACTACTATACCTATACTATTTACCTATAAGCTAGAAGATAGATTATAATTCTATATTAATTACTATATACTAAATATAATTACTAAGAAGGACTATTACCTACTTTTATTAATTAATAAGACTCTAGAGTATATCTCTAAGGTAAAGTAGTTTACTAAGTTAGATATAATTATAATATTCTATAAGATCTATATTACCCCTAGAGATAAATAATTAATAATATTCTATATATACTTTAGCTTATTTAAATAGCTAGTTATCCTCTTTAATATAGTAAATACACTAAGTACCTTCTAAAGATATATTAATTAAATACTTTAGGACTTCCTAGATAAGTTTACCTCTATATATATTAATAATATACTAATCTTTACTAATAGATTATTAATAAAGTACTAGTAATATATTTACTAGGTGCTTAAATACCTAAGGAATACAGGCCTATAGCTAGATATTAATAAATATAAGTTTAAAGTAAAAAGTATAAAGTACCTTAGATTTATTATTAAAGTTAGTAAGGGTGTATAGATAGACCCTAATAAGATAAAAGCTATACTAGAATAGTAAGCTCCTACTTCTATATATAATATATAATTATTCCTTAGCTTTATAAACTTCTATTAATAGTTTATATAGAACTTCTTAGATATAGTATAACCCTTAATAGTATTAATGCATAAGGGGGCCCTCTTTATATAGGGAGATAAGTAAATAAAGGTCTTTAAGCTACTAAAGAAGATATTTACTATAGCCCTAATTCTTATATAGTTTAACCCTAATAGGAAGATAGTAGTTAAGACTAATACTTTAAACTAGGTAATAGGTGCTATAATATTATAATATAATAATAATAGTATATTAAGGCTAGTTACCTATATCTTAAAGAAGAATATACTAGTAGAATATAATTATAAGATCTATAATAAGGAGTTACTTACTATTATTAATATACTTAAGGAATAGGAATTAGAATTAATTAGCTTACTATAGTTTAAACTTATTATAGATTACTATAATCTTAAATACTTTAAGACTATCTATAGGCTTAATAAATACTAGATATATTAGTTATACTAGCTAAGTAGGTTCTACTATAAGATATACTATAGATCTAGGAAGCTAGCTGCTTACCCTAATATACTATTATAAAGAAAATAAGATATACTATAAGATATAGATAATAATAGGCTTAAAATATATAACTACTGCTTAGTACTATTAAAGATTATTACTAGCTAGATATATATAAAAGTATATTATACCTATAAAGTAGAGTCTAACCTAGATCTAAAGTCCCTAAATAAATATAATATCTAATATACTAAGTAGTCTTAGACTCTATATACTATATCTATAGAAGGAATACTATTACTGCTTAAAGAATACTAGAGGGGGGCTATATTAAATAATACTAGTTTATAAGAAATATATAAGATAATAGAGGAAGGGGCTATATGATTCCTAAAGGAGCTATATATATAAGTATTAATTATAGAATATATAATATTACTAGATAGTTATCTACTATACTAGGGCTATAAATAGGTCCTAGACTCTAAACCCTTATAAATATAGATCTTATAGGAAATATATAATTTAGTATTAATAGACTATCTAGGGAAGAATATGCTATACTTAATAATTATCTAAAACTTTAACTAGCTAGAACTCTCTATGGATATCTAATAATTTATAAAGAACTATAATAAGTATGATACTAACTATATATAGTATAAATAATATTAGGGACTATTAAAACCCCTACTAATCCTAGATTATAAGTAGTAGGAGATTATTATTAATTTTATTACTAAGCTACCTACTTCTAATAGGTACAAAGATATAATAGTAATTAATAATAGGCTTAGAAAGAATATAATCTTAGTACCCTATAAGTAAATAAACTCTAAGATAGTAGTATAGCTATTAATTAACTAATTTATTAGCTACTATAGTATTCCTAGCATGATTATCTTAGATTATAATCTATAGTTTATTAGTAAGTTCTAGGAATACTTTTATAAATAGCTTAGTATTTAATAATATCTTTTAATAGCCTTTTACCTGTAGATAGATAGGTAGATTAAATAAATAAATATAATAATAAAAGCCTACTTATAGAACTTCTATAACTATATCTAAACTAATTAAAAATTATTACTACTAATAGCCTAGCTTACTATTAATAATTAAGATACTATAAGTATAGGAGTTAGCCTATTCTTCTTAGATTATAGCTATAATATTAAGCTATTAGAGGTTAAAGAACTAGACTAAGAAGCTACTACTATTAATATAATCTATTTATTAAAAGCTAGGGCTAAGGTAATTATAGTAAAAAATAAGAGAAGCTACTAATATAGCCTAGTTAGAGCTAGCTATAATATAGTAGTACTAGGAGAAGTACTTAAACTACTCCTAACTATTAGATCTATAATATATAGTTAAGTTAAAAGTATAGCTAGACCTATAGAATATCTATATAGACTATCCTAGCTATAAGCTAGATATATAGTATATAAAGTTTATAATAGTTAAAGCTATTAGCTTATATATATACTAGTTAGATACTCTACTAGGGGTATATAATATATTTTATATTAGTCTTTTATACCCTACTATAAATAATCTATTCCTAAGATAATTAAATAGTAATTATTAGCCCCTAGCTATACTAGTTAACAGTAATACTAAATATATAGTTAAAGAGATATTATAGGAGTATAAAAAGTAGGTTAGATAAGGCTACTAGAAGGAGTATCTTATTAAATAAGTAGGCTATAAATAACCTATATAGGAACTAGCTATTAACTTTACTAATATAGTAGTACTAGATGCATAGGAGAGCTGCTAGCCTTAATTTAAAGAAGAGGGGTAGTATAGCAGGTAGGGCCTACTAGATACTTATACTTACTAGAGCTCTTATAAACTACCTTAGGTACTAATAAACTCCTATCTAATCTAGATAGTAGTAGTTATATAACCTTACTTATTATTTATATACCCCTTTTTATATTTGACTACTGCGGCCCTAGTTAGAGACTCTTCAGTGATTTCTTACTATCTGAATCTAGGTTATAGATTCATATGGCTTCTAGCCTGTGACAACCTACCTTATATAGCTAGTATGTATTTAATTTTTTAGAACCATACTAGGCATCTAATATATATATATATAATTATATATAGATATAGTATATTAGCCTAAATCTAACCTAGGTTAGATGTAATCTAATTACTAGGTATTTTTAGGTTCTAGAGCCTAGAACCTAAAACCCACCATGGGTTCTAGAAATTACTAATTAGAACCTAACCCAGCCCAAAGCAGGTTTGGGTCGGGTTGGGTTTGGGTTCTAGGGTTGGGTTTAACCAGTCTACTATATAGAATATACTAAGCAAGGAATTCATTCCTTAAGGGTCTTTTTTTAATAGTCTATATAGTATAGATTAACTTAATTTCACCATAGATGCATTTATATAGCAGAATAGGTTAGATTAATATATAATACTTAGGTAAATAGCTATCTTATAAGCATCCTCTATATTTAGATTTCTTTAGTTTTTATAGATATATAGCCTTACCACGCCTGGGTAACCTATTTAGATATAATAAGTTCTAGGAACTATTAATAGTAAGGTACCCGGGTACCCCTATAGAAATCTACTACTAAATATACTAGGTCATACCTAAAATTAAAAGAAATCTATTATCTAGAGATCTTAGGTTTATTTCTAGCTATTACTAATAAAGAAAATCTTTTTCTATCCCTAGACCCTAAATGTCATGGGCTGACCCTATGACGCGCACCGCATTGTGTATGCGGCTGTGGTCACATGGTTCCCTGTTAGTCTGCTGCCATGTCATCTTAGCATGATGACAGCCTGTATCTAGTTTCTTCCTTCCTTAGCAATTCCACACCATACCTTCATGGCCTATTGGGACGGCTAGAGTAAAACCTCGGACTGAGATATTCTAGCCCGTGACACTAAACCTAGATTCTTAGTACTAAGACCTGACCCCTAGATACCTTAGGTACTATATAAAAAAGTATAGATATCTAAGTACCCCTAAGCCTCAGGCAGTTGCAATAGTATATTATTATTATCTATACTATAATAATAATTACTAACTAGGTGGTTTGTGGCCGCTCAGGGACTGGTATAGTAAGCGGTATTAATGGTAAAAAAAAGTTTTAGCTGGTTTTGTTCGCTTAAAACTTCTCTAGAGACTATAGACAAATATTAATGTTAATTAGCTGTATATTTCGAGTATTAATATTATATTTAATCTCCCACTAGAGGAAGACCTAGCGTAAGTTCTTCCTAAAAGATACTTAATATTAGATATCGACCTTATTATAGTCAGGTAATTAGCCTTATATTATCTATCTATAGGCGTTAGATACCAATAAGTGTAATATTATTCCCAGAACAGACTAGCTA
This sequence comes from Aspergillus viridinutans, assembly GCF_018404265.1. Lineage (NCBI taxonomy): Eukaryota > Fungi > Ascomycota > Eurotiomycetes > Eurotiales > Aspergillaceae > Aspergillus > Aspergillus viridinutans. The sequence goes on along the minus strand of NW_025091225.1, from coordinate 1,774,260 downwards.
TAGTAGTTTAACCTCTTATTAACTAACTAGTAAATAGATTAACTATTATGAAAGATTGGAGAATAGCAATATAACGTCTTGTCTATTAATCTCCGACTAATAGTTGAGATAGATAAATAAAGAACTTATAAACAAGGATCACCCCCGCCACCCCCCCAACAGCCACATGCGGAGTCCGATGCACACGGGACACGATCTCCGACGCCCGAGCCCCGACCCTGGCCTGGCCTCTTTTGCCCCCTTCCTTCATTATTATCTTTATTGACCTACGCGTTCCCCGGTGGAGAGACGAGAGGGGTCATTTCTTCACATCGTGGCTGCCTCTCGGCCCCCTAGTATCGCGATGAATGAGATGAAAGCAGCCTCCAGCGACTGCGCTGAGGAATCCAAGACTCCGGAGGCGGTTGACCCCCCGAAAGATGGCAAACCAGAAGAGAGCAGCCTGAGTCCAGCGAGATCCGCGGCCTCGTCCGAGCCTGAATATCCTGGACCGGTCCAGGTCGCCCTCATCATGACCTGTATCCTGTGCGCAATCTTCATCATGTCGCTCGTGAGTCGCAGGACTCTGACAAAAGAAGATTAGACAGCTAACCGTTGGACAGGATCGCACCATTATCGCGACGGCTATTCCCCGGATCACCGACGAGTTCAACAGTCTTGACGATATTGGGTGGTATGGCAGTGCATTCATGGTCACCGCTTGTTGTTTCCAGCTGCTGTGGGGCAAGGTTTATTCCTTCTACCCGGCCAAGTATGTCTTTCTCGCACTGGTCCTACTCTTCGAAGTCGGCTCGGTGATCTGTGGGGCAGCGCCCAACTCGATCGCCTTCATCTTCGGACGGGCGATTGCCGGGATGGGGAGTGCGGGCATCATGTCCGGAGCGATTGTGCTGATGATGTCGGCGGTGCCCTTGCACAAGCGGCCCTTGTATAACGGCTTCTTCAGCGCCGTCTTGGGAATCTCCTCCGTGGTGGGACCCCTGATCGGTGGCGCGTTCACAAGCAATGTCAGCTGGCGATGGTGTTTCTACATCAACCTGCCGATCGGCGGCGCCGCGATGCTCGTCATTTGGCTCGCTCTGAAACCCGCCCCTCCGCTGCTCCCCGGGCTGACGATCCGCCAGAAGATAGCCAAGCTCGACCTCTTGGGGGAGTTCTTCCTCTTCTCCGCCCTGATCTGCTTACTCCTCGCCTTGCAGTGGGGCAACAGCAGCTATCGCTGGGGTAACTGGCGGATTATCCTCCTTTTCATTCTCTTCGGCATCTGCCTGGTCACCTGGGTAGTGGCCGAGGCCCTCACGCAAAAGACGGCCACCATTCAGCTCCGGGTGATCAAGAACCGCAGCGTCGTGGCCGCGATGTGGTTCATGTTCTGCCTGGCGTCCACCATGCTGATGCTGATCTACTACCTCCCCGTCTGGCTGCAAGCCATCAAGAACAAGAGCGCAGTCGAGTCCGGTATCGACACCCTTCCGCTGGTCCTTTCCCTGGTCGCCGGCAGTACTCTGTCGGGCCAGCTGGTGGGGCGCCTGGGCTACTACACCCCATTCACCATGGCCTCGTCGTGCCTCATGCCCATCGGGGCCGGGCTGATCTCCACATTCAAGGTCGACTCCAGCTCCAGGATTTGGATCGGCTACCAGATTATCCTCGGCTTCGGAATCGGTCTGGGGATGCAGCACGCCCCGATAGCCGTGCAGACGGTGCTGCAGCCGCGGGACGTTCCCATGGGCGTCTCACTGGTCTTTTTCTGCCAGCAGCTCGGCGGGGCCATCTTTGTCTCGGTCGGCCAGAATGTCTTCGACCAGAAGCTGATTGCCGGGTTGACGAGTGTGGTCGACGACTTGGATCCGCAAACCATTGTCAATACCGGTGCGACCAACCTGCGCCATATCGTCCCCGCGGCGGATCTGCATGAGGTGCTGGTGCAGTACAACGATGCACTGCGGTGGGTTCTCATTGTCGGGACGATCATGTCCTCGCTCTCAGCACTGGGCTCGTTTGCGCTGGAATGGAAAAGTGTCAAGGGAAAGCATGGAGGGGAAGACGAGGAGGAGGAGGCCTAGTCGGTCAGCTTTTGGCGGGGGAAAGGGGACACCTCTCATAGAATACTTTAGTTTATTTGACTAGCAATTCTTCCAGTGTCTTCCTATGATGTCTTTCGTATTCGTAATAACACTGGGCTGAACATGCCGGATATGCGGGAATGAGACTTGAGACTCCAGTTGTAAATACCTTCATCAATTGGGGTTCAATATCACTGCTCAGTACTCCCCTCACTCGATCGATTACTTCTTCGCTTGGGCCGGACTCAACGACACCCACAGAGGCTTCTTGAACCATATTCCCCAAATCTTCTGATCAAGCCAATTGCCGTCTCCCATGCACCTCCGGTCCAATTCCAGATCGAAATGCCACAGCACGTTGGCCATGATTAGTCTAATCTCCGCGAGCGCCAGGTTGCGTCCCAGACAATTGCGCGTCCCCATACTCCACGGCTGGTAGACGGTCTTGTTGTCGCGTCGGAACTCGGCAGGGGCATCGTCGAGCCAGCGCTCGGGACAGAAGTCCAGGGCTCGATGGAAATTTTTCGGATCAAGGCAGGCGCCCATCATGGAGATGCCGACGCTGGTCTAGCAATCCACACAGCCCCGGGGACCCCTCGTCAGTCACGAAAGAGACTTTCCAAGAAAGTATGAGGACAGTCAAGAAGCGAGAGGACCTACATTTTCCGGGATCCATCGCCCGCACACCTGGGCACCCCCTTTGGGCGGCACTCGCTGACTATGCGTCGGCACCGGGGGATATAGACGCAGAGTCTCCTGAAACACGGCATTCAGAAACGGTAGCTGTCCAATGGACACCATTGTAATCTCCTCGGGCGTGGCAAAGGCGGCACGAATCTCCATCACCAGCCGTTGATAGGTGTGAGGATTCTGGAGCAGGAAGTAGGTCATGCCACAGAGGGTCGTAGCGCTGGTCTCGGAGCCGGCCAGCACGAGGATGCTGGCGTTGTTGAGCATCTCGCCGCGCGTCATGCCCTCCCCTGCCTGGTTGCCGTCGGCGCTCTTGATCATGACGCGGTCCCAGAAGTCGCCGCGCGTGTGGCCGCCCAGCGCCAGTCGCTGGGCGACCTTGGCCTCGGAGAAGCGGTAGTTGGCGGCGCGTTGCTCGCGGACGGTGCGCGAGATGAGGAGCGGGATCAGGAATCCCAGGCCGTACTCCAACAACGGACTGGACTGCATGGCGAATTTCACGGTCGCGGCGATCGCGGGGATCCATTCGTGCAGCTTCCCGCTGCGGAGCGAGTCGAAGGACTCCCCCCACGCGAGATCCCCGATCACATCGAAGACGACCATATTGTACCACTGTGTGAAGTCGGCGGTCTCATGTGCAGCGGCGACCGGGTTGAGCCGCGTGATGAGCAGGTTGACGTGCTGGTTAATCAGCCCTTCTTGGTCTCGAAGACCCCGTTCGGAGAAGGCGCCGGCCAACAAGCGGCGATAGCGCGAGTGATCGGCTTTGGGGGCACTAAGGATGTGCTGGTGGATGGGCAAGGAAGAAAACGTCAGTGAAAGCAAACCTAGAGAGTGCAGGAGGAGGAGGAGAAAAACCTCTAGCTTGTTTGGATTACGGCGTTGCCGGCGAGGATCTTTGGGAAACTCAGGGCGGTTGGGGTGGTGCACGAAGATGTCATCCCAGGCTTGATAACTCGTGTAGCTCAACTCGTTGGGCCGAATGCGGAGTACGTCGCCGTACTTCCAATGCAACCGGGCTTGGATATGCGTGCGGTCGCCTTTGATCTGATGGTAACACCACGGCAAGCTGCTCATGCGCCATAACAAGGGACCCGCGTACGAACGGAGTGGATGGAAGAACAGGTTGTAGATGGCGTTCACGATGAAGGAGAGAAGTACAGCGGCCCCCAGAGAAAGGCTTGCAATGGCAACGGTACGAGCACCAGGTGCCTCGAAGTCGCTTGGGAAGGACAACATGGCGGTGTCGCTAGGGTTCCTCCTCGCTAAGGTTCCTCCTGACAGCCGTCCAATACAGCCATGAATCAACGCCCTTGTGCGATTGCCTGTTTATTACCGGTTGGATCCAGGATCTGGACCATGCGACATCGTGCCATCGCTTGAGCACCGAACGAGAAGGATTCCGGACATCCGGTTTCGGACTTCGGGCAAGATCGAGCCCTAATGGCGACGGAAGAAGGGCCCTGCTCGGGGACAAGCATCGGTCCCTGGAGAGGGGATGCTCATTTCCCTTCGATTTATTGGACTTTTCTTTTGGGGATGGCACAATCGAAACTTTTAGCTCCTATTTAAGCTAATGGAATATAACATGGTCAGGGTTATAAAAGCCCGAACGGGTAGTCAAGTACTCGGACAGCGTTCAATCAGAACCAGTTGAGGGGCGAAGGCTTCGGTAGCATTCAAGAAAGCTGGTTGATAAGCAACTACCGAGAGCATCGTATAATAATGAGTCATATTTCCTGCAATTCACAATTTCCGAAGCCCCCCAGAGATTCTGGTCGTTGAACTTCCACCCGTCCGTCTGCCAACCTCTCCGTTCTCCTGTCATGTTGCACTTCATATGTTCTGCTTCACCCATACAAGTGCTGTTCTGCGTCCTGAAAAGCCTCTGCCCTCGTTTTATCATTGCTAGGGCGAACCACTGAGGCCAGATCCTTATTTCGTTGAAACTCATCCCATGAAGCCCACATCTCGGGGGAGACAAACCCGTCCATGTACGCCGCAATCTGATGAGCCCAGGTGAAGCCAAGTTTGGGATTGAAAACCACTGCTGCATCATGTGCCCAGGCAAAGTTGCCGTACCAAACCTTCCCGACGTGCTGTACGCAGGTCAGTTACAGTCAATAAAAGAGATATGCTCGCGTCGGAGGTATCACCTTGGTTATCTGGGTTGGGTCGTTTTGCTGCCACTCCTCAACAATTTGCAGGGATAAGAAATACCGATAGATCAGTGCCGTTACGAGATTTTTCATCTTCGGCACCGGATCCGACAGATACTGAAAGTTGTTGCAAATGATTCGAGTTTCTTTGTTGAACGCATCAGCGGCGACTTTGTCGTAGATAGGGAAGGTGCCGTAAAGACTTAGATGGACAGCTTCAAAGGATCCCTCGAGTTCGGCGACAAGAGCATACACCTGTGCTATCGCGGCTCCCAGACTATGACCGCTGAGATAGAGCACCTTCCCCTTCTCGCAGGCTTTAATCCGGCGCCGCCACTGGTCGAGCAGGGATTCCTGGTCATCAGTTTTCTGCGTGATCATGTTTGCAAGGCTTCTCTTGACATAGCCGTCATAGTCGATCCCTATAGATCTCAATGAAACAAGGTCGTCATGCCCATGGCTTCCAATAGTGCCCAGGAGACCGTCCTTTCCGGTACTGTGAGCAAAGTCCTTGGTCGCCATGGTTCCGCGTACTGCGGCTACGTAAGCTTCCAGCCCAGGATCGTAGTATAAGACGTCGTACGGGTCGCAAAAAGTTGTATTCTCTCGCGGTATCAGTATCTCCTGTCATAATGGAAAATTGGTCAGTAGATTGTTTGAGCCAAAGGGTTTTCAATCCAAACCTCAGCCATCGACTCCATTAAATAAATCTTAAACAAGAAGAATGAGGTTAGCTAGATGGTAAGTGTAAGTGAACAAAGGCAATCTCCAAACCTCGGAAGTTTTAAAAACGGTTGCCAGTTCCGGAAAAACACCCAGTGATAGTTGCTTTTTGGTTTTAAAGTGATCATCTCGTTGAAGGCGCGCGAGGAGGAGCCCCATCGACTTGTCTGCTTTGAGTGCATCCACGAATGCTCCTCCGACGAAGCGGTAGAACTTGACGTTTTCCCATCAGTCTTCATAAACAAAATATTTTGAGAGCTGTGCAACTAACCTTGTGCACGACACTTGCGCACAGCAGTGACTTCCTTCGCACATCCACCGTCATGTTGATGCAATTTTCTTTTCTTGATTTGACCAGGGGGGTAAAGGTGTACTTTGGAGTGAAGAGCTGGCTGTGTCTTTCTGCTTTATAAAGAGGCCGATTATGATAAGCCCTTCAAGAAGGGGCTAAAGTTGGCGATGGCCGAAGTTATCAATTATGCAGGGTGGGGCACACAGGTTGAAGCTGGTCATAATAGGCGACCTGGAGATGACGCTTCCCATAGCACCGAAGGAGATGACAACAAAAACATCTCATGCATAGATAGGTTCATGTGCCAGGCTGCCCTGAAAGGGTGTTGTAATTGGATTCGTCGAGTTTTGATACGCACGCTTTCCCGTAAGACTTGGCAAGAGGGAAAGCAATTGGCAGGGGCTAGATCTGCACTGGTTAATGCTAGCGACAGAAAAGTCTCAAAGAAGTCCTCGATGGCGTGAACTGGTTTGGAGTGTGAATGAGCATTTCATCATGCCGCCATTCCTCGGCAGAAACCTGTGGTGAAACCGTGAAACTCACGAGCCTTTCTGCCGAATCGCCACAAGTTCCCCTCTGGAGGTTTCCCTGCTAAGCACTAGAAAGAGCCAATCGGGGCCGGGATATAATGTGTTGGCCTCGCCTACAGTCAACCCGTATTACACATGGCGAATGAAACCGAATCGGATTTTACCGACAGGCACCCGCAACCGTTAGAACTGGCAGCAAAAAGCGAGGGATTCGGACCATAGATACGTAGTGTAATAGCAGGACATGTTGCTGTAAGCTACCAGACAGTTTATTACAGGTGCACGGACAAGCAGCAGTTCTATGCATGGGACTGAGTTAAAGGCTGGATTCAAGGCCTGCCACTATGATTAAAAATGCCTTGATTATTCCGGTCTTCGCGAGGGAGCATTTATTTTCTACTTACCTAAGTAGCTGGGGTATTTTCTATTAAAATCTAACCGACTTCGGACTTGAAAACTAAACTACCTGTTTCTGAGTGTATTAACTTGATAATTTTAAACCACGGATATTAACTCCACCTAGACTGGTCATGGATTGGATATGGATTGATCTGCATGATGTTTGATCCAACCCATGTGGATTATGGGTTGATCCATGACCTGTTCAACCCACCCTCATATCCATGCGGGTTGGACTGCGGATAATGGATATATCCATACTATCTAGTCAGGTGACCTCTAGTATTCAGATTACTATCTATTTTTCTAGTATTATACCTTGACCCCTAGGGTATCTATATATTTTATTAAATAATATAATAATTTACTATATGGATATAATATATTGCTATCTGCGCCGATCAGACAGACCAGATCAAGAAAAGACAGGTCATCTCCTACGAACTGCTTGTAGAGTGGTGAGATGATTGGGATATCCAGAGGAGCATCCAAATAACCGAGGACAGTATCGATGAGCAGCTTGGCAACATCAATGACGGTGGTGATGATGTTTTGCGCAGATTTGAGGACAAACTCGGCGAGAATGGCCATGATCTGCTGTATGACTTGCACTGGAGTCAAGTTGGAGAAGTTATCGGCGCAGTTTACCTTGATCTGATTCACCATATCTTGCACGTCGTCCCCTTCGTTGTCAAAGAAGGTTTTAAGGTCATCCAGGATTCCCGCTAGGGTAGAGGGATCATTTGTCGGCTCGCTGTAGCTCGAGGTCGCCACACCCTGGCCATTCTTCGTATGATGAATCGCCCAATTAGACTGAGGAGTATTATTCCCAGGAATCTGTGAACTTTGCTGCGCCAGTGATCCATTGCTAATTCCGGGGTCAGTCACTCCGCCCCATTCATTAAGGGTCCTGCTACAACGACACCGTCTACGTTCAAATGACACCATTTAAACCTAATTAGGCTAGCATTCCTATCATGTGACTGCTACAAAATGGATTTTCCAAGTAGTGCTTAGGGGAATAGGGGGTAAGGGCATCACGAATTCATGATTAACTATAGATGATCCTGTCTATTTTTATATCATCTGATCTACTTTAAATCAGCTAACCCTAGCGCCTGACTCTACCATGCAGTAAACAAATATTGTCAAAATATGGAGCAAGATTGCGGGAGGGGGGAAGGGATCGGAGGGGTTTGTTAATGTAGCTATGGTGGGCGAAACAGCAGGCTCACTATAGTTCTAATTCTGAATGACAGCCTCTGATTGGTTATATTCTGCGGAGTCCTACCTAGAAAATCCATTTTACAGTGGTCACATGATAAGAATGCTAGCCTAATTAGGTTTAAATGGTGTTGTTTGAACGTAGTGGGACCCTTCATTTACGGCTTGCTCAAGGTTAGTAAATGCGGTGTTGATATCCCCCTGCACAGTATCAATAGAGTTGACCACCTGGTTCGTGTACTGCTTGATGATGTTCTTCAGCACAAGATGCGTGCGCTTGATATCGCTCCAGTTAAAAATGAATCCCAGCCAAGCAACCAGCTTCTCAAAAGCCACTTTGATTTTGTTCAGGACAAACTCAATCGCACCGGAAATCGCGTTATAGCAATCCAGCACGGCATGGTAGATCTGATCCTTGATTTGAACCAGAAAGTGGTAGATGTCATCAGCCACCGCCACAACAAACTGCACCACCTCGTCCCACGCGTCTTTCAACCAGTGGAAGATATCCCCCGCAGCAGCCTCTAGCCAGTCACCAAAGTCCATGGGCGATTCTGGTGAAGCACCAGATCGCAATAACTTACCAGCACTAGCGCCTTCATGATACTTGAATCCATCCAAGCCACACGTCGCCCCCCAGACCAGAACGGGCTGTGATGGGTTGGACGGCGGTGAGATGGTTGAGCCGTCCGAAGGCAGCGTGTCTTTGACTTTCAATATTGATACTATTCAATTTGATATCCCTACTATATGAGAATTCGACATTGATACTATTTGATTCGATATCCTTACTATATGAGAATTTGACATTGATACTATTCAATTCGATATCCCTACTATATGAGAATTCGATATTGATACTATTTGATTCGATTCAATATCCTTACTATATAAGAATTCAATATTGATACTATTCAATTCGATTTGATATCCCTACTATGTGAGAATTTAATATTACTATTTAATAATTACTACTTTAATATTACTGTAGTGCGTGCAACTGTAGCAAGGGTAAGTGTGGTGAAATGTAATCATTATAAAAAAACCAAAAGTCCCTTTTGTACAAATAGTCCGCCGTAGTTATCGACAGTTCAAAGATAATACTAAGTTAGCCTTACTCTTAAAAAGGATTTTACTGCTGATTGTGAGATTCACAAATTGTTTCCAATCCAAGCTCGAGGCATGACCACTCTCAAATACGAACTGCACTATACCTGGGTAAGCAGGTACACCCATTTGAGCCCCGCACAACAGCTCTCTCTCAGGTTTTCAGCATTGCTTGACCTTTTGCATGCTGATAGTAGGTTATTAAGGCCCTACGCAGAAATCTTAAACATGTGAATTGAGTAAATTGCAAGGTGTGACTGTCAAGGTGCGGTCGGATTATATCTCAAGTGGGAACGAATGCTGACGAGGGCTCCATACTCGTGTTCGCCAAAAGACACACAACACGACTTCCGGATGTCTCGTAAAACATAAATAAAACAATTTAGTCCCACATGTAGCTGGCAATAAAATTCACATTTTCGAACACATTAAATCAGCACAAACAAGTAAGCAAGTTCCCTATGGGCGCAGTATATATGAAAATGTCTGCTGATTCTTATTAAAAGAAGACTTGCTTGATTCTACGGAGGCTTTTTCAATATAGACGAAGAAATGACATCGAATCAACGCCATGCCTCTTACTTACCTGCCCAGCTTTTCTCAAACCTCTGCGATTCACACTGCTCGCCTTCTGCTGCGGCCATTCAGAGATACAGACATCACTGCACTTTATACGCTTCGGACAGTCCCAGAGGTCATGCGTTGGACACGGCAGGGACGCATTGATTTGTCAATGGAGGAGACCAGGAGGTGGATGGACTTGTATATGTCTGGAAGCGACACGTGCGAAAATGGTACACAGGGGCGACTGAGCTACAATTTCGTCGTGGTCAAGAAAAAAGATCCGAATCTGAGCAATCCTACATTGTCATCGAGCACAGTGATAGGGGATGGGGAAGGCACTGTAATCGGTGTTTTGGGCGTTGTAGCTCTCTCCCCTTCAGGCGATCCAGAAATTGGCTACTTATTTCATCCTCGAGCGTGGGGAAAGGGATACGCGACAGAAGCGCTTCAGGGCTTCATTACAGCATGGTGGGAACTATTGCTTCCCGGGTCTTCCAGTACTCACGATTTGGAGGCGAACGAAGCGTTCACACTGTTTGCTGTTACAGAGAAGATCAACACAGCGAGTGCGAAGGTACTGACGAAATGTGGCTGGAGAGTAGTCGGCGAAGATACAGAAGATGAGGTGGAAGTTTTGCACTGGATGCTTCGGCGACCTGGTTCTTTAGGCCGCCAGAGCATCTTACAGAAGGACGATTGTGATAGTGAAGCGCTGATCCAAAAATGAGAAGAATTATGTATCACTACTATTGAACTCTATGTATACAGCACCTAGTTAACAATAAGCCCCCCCCTGAAATGTGTCTGGTTGTCCTAGATTCCCCAATGGTTAGCCTAAACATCAGTTCCTTTGACAGTGGGGGCGATTGAGCGCATCACCTTTACTATTAAAAAATTATCCTACTGTTGTCCAGTGTGCACATAGAGTTGAAGGAAGCCAGCTCCGCGCTCATTGGCTATTTGGCTACCTCGTCAATCGCAGACTCTGGAATGTTATACACGATATGCCAGAGTTTTCGCGAGTCCTTCGGTACCCAATTGTTGGGCGTATAGAAATTTGTGTATGCCGCATAGTCCAGCTCGAAGGTCAGTAGTGTTGTCCGTTATATCCTCAAAGCAAGACGCCATAGGCGACCCTGGATTCTGGATGGTATACGTGGCGGGATGAGCACGCTTCGCCTAGTCGTTGATATACTTATATAGGTCCGCATAATGGTTGTTGTCGCCACATTCTGGCCAGCTCTTGTCAAAGAATATGCCACTGATATTGCTACCATAGAGCGTGTACCATATATTGATATCTTCTTCAATTTAAGCGGTCCAATCCGCCAAGTCACCTAAGCCCTGTCTCATCAGAAACTTCTAATTACTCACACTAAGGTATTCAATACGCACGTAGCTGAGGACTGTTTTTCCAGAAGCTGCAGCTCGGCTAATAACATCACTCCAGCTGGCGTTGACAGTAGAGTCAGGGCCGTTCACAACATTAGCAACTAATATGGGCATCTTCTCCAACAGATACTCAATCAGCTGATCCCAAGCGGTGGGGTCTGTGAGTGGGTTGATGTACGAGGCCACCACAATCTGCTGCCTTTGCCGCTAGTTGCAACTGCTGCTCTGTTATCCGCCATAGTAGCAAACAACATCATGGCGTGCTTGGGTATACGCTGTTGTCTTGGGATGGAATGAGTGTAGTAGTGGGAACAGCACACTTTTAGTGTTGACGTCACTGGCAGCGCGAATGGCGTCTAGTGGCGACTAGAAGTCTGGGTACTTTTCAGCGCCGTCCCATTCCCATGGCGGTGTGTCATCAGTGGACTATATTATAGGAACTATCTTATTCTAGCCGGGGAAGACAAGTCAAGCAGTTACTGTGTGGGATTGACACTGTCCGTCTGCTGCAGCTGCGTTGGGATCACCAGGGCCTTTAGAAAGTGTGCTGAAGTGGTTATATAGTGACCAGAACCACACCTTGTATTCTGTCTGTTCCCTAGTAGCCCCTGCTTCACAGTAGTGGTGGCCCTTGTAAGCCCCTTGGAGGCCTTCCACATATATAATGCCTATTCTCTTGAGATCTTTAGCTGCTGTTTTGATGACCTCATTAGCCTCATGGGTCTTATTATTAAGCTGCTCGCGGAGCGCCTGGGTCAGCTGGCTGCTAGCTTATTAATAATGGCCAATACGCCCAGGTAATAACACTTCGCACCGGACGCAGCTCCTGCGGAGATGTTGTACAGCGTGAAGCCAAACTGCTTGGAGGTGAACCGCTTCCCCGCCACGACGAAGGCGCCTTCGTCGTGGCAGGTAGTCTGGGTAGTGGCTCGGGACGAGCCGTCCCATTATGTGGTCCATCTCCTCCTCCGCCCCCAGCAACGTTACAAGGCCGAGCGCGTCGATGCGTAGGCCTGTTCCCTCTGCCCAGGTGTTCAGGCGCCGGTGCCAGGGATACATGGCTGATTATGATCAAGAGTGACTACCAACCGGTAGTCATTCAACATATTAGTGTTAGTGTCATGAAGAGAGGGGCTGCAAAGGCCGTTTAATAATCAGTCATATCTGCCATCCGCAACACTCTGCCAGCCTTGGCCTCCTTTTTTTTTTTTTTCCTTTTGTGTTTGGGGGTAAGGAGGGTAGACCAGAAAACTGTATCGGAAGGAATTTAGCAATAACTGTTTTGCGCGGGATAACGGGACATTCCTGAGTGTCTTGCAGACGTACATAGAGGACGTACTCATGCAGGTAGACATTCCATGTGTCTTTGTACCTTAGGAGATTATGGTCGTTCCTTGAGCTGGGCTCTCAGCTAGGGGTGGTGTCTGACAAAAAATTTCAGAAAATGACAAAATGTCAAATATTTTGCTGTTTTTTTATGTCTGCAGATAAAAAGCATGTGATAAAAGTAGATACCTATTATAGCTAATTAGAAGACTAGCTTTCCTTAGCTAACTAATTAGAATATATAGATTTTCTAGTCACCTAACTTTCTGCGAGAGCCTCTAAGATAATATAATAACTAATATAGTATTAGTTGACACGGTGAGCGGGGGGCCAGAAATGGCTCCCATTGCACCACCCGTCTGCTGCTCCTGACTGCCTGCCCGTCTCTGCCGTCCCCCTTCCCGTCCGGGTATGGCATCCTCCCCCTGGCCCCTGTTTGGGTTTAGTGCTGTCCCTAGCCGCTTTACTGCCCTCCCCATCTGCTATCTAACTATAAAGACCCCTCGTCCTTCCTCCTCTTCATCAACATACTTTCACTTCTCTTTCCCCCTTCTTCCCCCCCTCAACCCCTTTCTTTCTTGGCCCCACTGTCACTTTGCACATTGGTTTTTAGCCCGATGCACTGCCCCTTTTATTTCACCAGAGATGCCGCTCCATCCGGCCCCGTGGTCATTCTGGCCAGTGTTGGCTGCAATGCCATCCAGTCACCCAGGATCGCCCAGGAGCAGAAACATGGGGCGTGATCCAGTCCTCCACCGCATTGTGTGATTGCGTGCCAATGCTCTTTTTCCCGGAAAAATTGCCTGGAATCCTGCTATAAGGCTATTTTGATTACCTTTTGCTGGTTTAGCCTTTAGATTGTGTGTCTCTGTGACTCCGCTGGCCTCCCTTATTATGATCTCCCTGATTACTCTCATTGATGCTCCATGTTCCGCTTCATCAGCCCTGTCTAATATTCCATCAGAGGTTATATTTCATAGCTGTTAGTATTGCAGATCTCCTCATAGTAGCTTGTTCCCAAGTGTCTTAACCTTTCAGTTATCATTATTATTAGCCTCTCCAGTCCATCCTCACCTAATTAATGAATCTCAACAGCATGCCATGGTATGTAAGCTAATAGCGAAAATACTGCACATTTGCCAGACCCCCGCCAAGGCTGCATTATGAGGTCAATGCCTGGCTGGGCTGCGGCAAGACCCCAGGATCACACTGTCTGGCGAATAGAGACATGGCTGGCGACGGCCCTGGGCATAGTATTGGTTGAGAGCCATTAGCAAGATTGGTAGGGATTGTTGCAGATGCCCTAAAGCCTCGCAGGTGTGAGACTCATGTGATCTTGCAACTTTGGATGCATTGGGATAGGTTGCAGGAGCTGGTTAGTGTCTTCTGTGCTATGAAGTAGGTGGATTATGCATTACAGCCTATAAATAAGAATATAATTCTACCTAAATAGTAAATCTATAACCTAACTCTCCTAAGTTCCCCCACTCCTTCCCTCCCACTATGCTGTCTCTACTACCCCAAGTCCCTGTATCTCTATTTTACGAGCGGCCCCTAATTCCTATATCCTATGAACTTATTCTCCCGCTCTTTTTTGCAAGTATGTCAAGCATTAGCTTTTGTCAAGAATCTTTCTGGCTGTGGAATCCTTTCCAGGACAAGGCGCAGCCTCCATGGGATTCTCTTAATATTTGTCACTACCCAAGTCCTGTCTTGATCACTGCCACCCCGCCTCCCTCTAATTCTAGCAACCCAGTGTCAAAGAGCCAAAAAGTTCACTCCCTCAACTCCAAGCAGCATCCCCTTCCTGCCCAGCCGCCAGTGGAGGTCTGCTCCGATGGCGGTCTACATTCGGACTCTCAAAGCACTCAACATGAACCGGAGGATTTGGGGCAAACAACCTCTGCTGATATTTACCCAGGTGTTTTTGACTCTGAGGAAATTTGGCAGTCGCAAGACTTGTCAGTCCCTGAGAACGTCAGTTCTGCAGCAATATCCGGTTATATTCGTCCGGGCGCTGAGCATCAATTCCCCATCCGTAGTGAAGATCTTCCAAGCAATGAAACCATTGATCCCGCAATCCTGAACGATCCTGCCTTTCCAGGTAGTGGGCAGATCAAAGCAATGGAGAATGTCACTGCTATTATAGAATGTCTAGGCAGATGTCCCTCAGAGTGCTCCTGCTCTCTGAATCAAGATCCATCTCTCCAATGCAGCAGACATAACACAGAGAGGATGGAGAGTTCTCATCACTAGTTCTCTAAACCTAATAATCAATCAAGTGCTGGAATGAGATAGTTAAAAAATAGTTCTGGTCAGTCCACTAAAGGGCCTGGCCATCATAAACACATTTCCTTTACTACTATTCATGCTTAATTCTCAGCCCTTCCAGTGGAAGATTAGCTATAGTTCCTGTCCTAGCTATTTAAGGGTGCTTTATCACACTGTGTTTCTATATATGCTAACACAGATACCGCCTCCATATCAAGATACATCTCAAGCCAAGATGTAGATATGACATATGACTATGACACCACAGGCTCAAGCACTGATCTAGTTGATTCACATCCTACAAGAAAAGGCTTATCATGGTCCATGGAAGAAAAGTATTTATTAGTGGACCTCCGCGAAGAACAGAATCTTGCTTGGTCGGAGGTGACAAGACTGTTTGCATAGAAATTCCTTAGAAGGAGCAAAGGGTCCCTACAGGTATACTGGAGTACAATGCTCAAGAAACAGTGGCTCCCCTTAACAGATTTCGCGTAGAAAATGCCATCTTTATCAACTATGCCATACCTTCTTCTCTTGCACTTAAAAGTACTCCGTAGTCTTCGGTGATGGTGAATTACGCAAAAGAGTTTAGCGTGCCGTTTCGGGTTTAGCGCCTCCCTGCGCGTTACTATCGCCATGCGTGTTTCTATAAAGTCCCCTTCATCACCTCTTCAACTTCTAGCTGTTTTTTTGCCCTTCTACCCTTCCTTCCTCTCCGTTCCTCGTGTGCGCCTTGCGAGTGAGGCATTTTTTGCCATTGATCTGGATCACTGAGCTCCGCCCCCCCGGTTACCGCCAGCGCGAACCGGCCGGCCCTTTGCAGCCCTTTAAGCCCATTTTTGCCCTTGGTCCGCTGCGCCGACCTGCAGTTCTGGCCCCTGACCTTCACATGTCAATGGGTCTGTCAAACTGCAGCGCATTTGGGCGCGTTCACCCCACACTCTTTTTGGATAATGCTCCGTTCGCAGCGGGCGCTTCAAATCTGCCCTGGGGCCGCAAATCGAGTGCGAGGGTGATGTCGGCCTTGGGTTGATAGCGTCCGGATCATTCGCAATCGAGGAAGACCGCGATCGAACTGGTCAGTTATATGAACGACCAGATCGTCTCAGGTGCTGTACGCATCAGCCAGTGGTCGCTAAGTTTACAAGAGTTGATGAGACATAATAGTCACACCCTGTCCTTTCACGATAATCGTAAGGCTTCATAGCAGCCGGGTCGATACTCTGGGACGATATCTGAAGGCGTACCAGGCGACCTCGTCCGGCCGTGTGCAAAAACGTCAATTTCCGTCGACCTATACAGTTCCTCCTGCCGTCGTCCGCATTCCGGATCCTACCCCAGCCCCTATCACCGAGTGTGCCTTGTCGCCAAAGCCCCGTTAAATTCATGATCGATTGGCGGAGATGATGGGACCGGAGGGGATAGGAAAACAAGGGTTTGGTTCTGCAGGACGAGCGCCATGCGGACTGGAGACGATAATGAAGCTATTTTCTCCCTGTCGGCGCGTCCGGCGCGTTTTGTCTTCGGGTCTATGCCATGGAATGACTGGCACGCAGAGTTCAATCGTTCTGGCGGTGGCAGCCGGATGTAGGCGATGCCGGTTCCCCAGAATAGCAACAGCGCCATATAATGTGGCTATTGGATCAATTCGATGAGCTGGCGAGTCATTCGTGCGGTAGTGCCCTGCACGGTACATCAGTCAAAGAATCGATTGGCGCAGACAGTTCTCGTCTGGATACCATCCTGCCGGAGCATTTTGCTCTCTGAGCTTGAAACCGATCCTGGCATGCCTACCTTGCAGGCTGGAACAGGCGTGGATCGGTCCGACGAGAGGTATAAAGCCATGTATTTCGCCCGCCGACTTGGTGAAAGTCCAGTCAAGAATCCAACTTCGCCTTTCTATTTTATCCAAGTGCTCAGTTTTCTCCACATTATTCAATACCTATTGGAGTTAGTCTCTTGTACTGGTCGTAGACAATATGACCTTTTTTTACAGAGAATGAACACGAAATATTCAGTAAGAGGTCTTCTACAAGCATGATTGATTTCACTAATTTAATAACCCGAAGCTTCAACGCCGACTTGGCCATGTGAATGGCCAGAAGTGGTCGTGTGCGACTCTATGGTTGTCCCAGAGTTAGGCACATACGCCAATCCTATAGTTATCGGAGATGATCTTGCTCCGTTGGGCTCGGCTTCCAATCCCATCGTGATCCAGGTTGACGAGGGTTGGTGCCGCGAAGAACCAGACCAACTTGGCTCCGATGCCGACACTGAGATCATGGCTACACCGGAATTTTGGGAGACGTTGACCGGTGCAAACTTCGCCATTCCGGTGAAGGATGATGCTGCTATCGATTCCGCTGTCAGTGTGCCAATCGGATCTCTAGTCCGTGAGGATCCAGAAGCCCTTCAGCCATTCAAGCAGTCAACTCTCAACGGTTTTCAGTCGGATGACAAAGCATTGAAGGTCATGGAGAATTCACTTGATTCGTCGCGAGAAAGCCCGCGTTTTAGGGCTGTAAGGAGGGAGAGTGTTGTGAGTGACCATAGAGGTGCGCTAGCTAACAACTATTGAGACTATTATGCTAAATATTACTAGAAGGCGAGCAAAGCACGGAGCATGGCAAAGCTTCTAAAACTGAGGAACCCAAGGAGGATCGCAGTGTGCCTCATACTTCTTTGATGACCTCCAGCGCTGTGCCACAAGAAATATCAATTCAAACAGATACTTCCTTTGGGAAAGGCCTCTCATGTGCCTCCTTTGATATAGGATCTACGAAGTGCAGACTATCGCATGAAACAGTGGATAATATCAATCGAATCAAGTGCTTGGGCAAATCTGCCTCGACTTGGAGTTCTTCTGTATCTACTGCCATTAGCGATGAACTAGCGGCGATCCACGATCATATGGAGCACTGTCGGAGTGCCGATTGTCTACAAGCGAAAGCCTTTTTTGATGGAATTCAGTCCCCTCGTAAGTGATTCCGCGTCATACACGATCGATTCTGGTCGCTGAGACTTTGATTTTACAGAAAAATCGCTGTCAAACAACTCAAATAGGTCTAAAGCGCTACAAGGACAAAGCGAAGAGGCCCGTGTGACCATGCGATTCCATGTCCCAGATTTCCAGAAGGGGGCTACACGGCCAATGGAATTTTTAGTCGACCAAATGATCATTCGAACCGCCTTCTTTTCGCCAGATATACCTTGCAGCCTAGAGACTTTCAAGCACGACTGTATCCTCTTCGGACGAGGTGCTGTGATCGTTTCTTTGGATGGAGAAGACACAAAATCCTTCCTCACCTTCTCTCCTACAGCTCTCCCGGATGATCACGGTACTAATGTCCGCAGATTTCGAAAAAGGTCAGATGGGATTGTGATATTTGAATCGGTCATGCCAGAATGGAAAAAGGAAGCCAATTGGCGACACAACTTCACCGGCCGAATTTCTATTGAACTTTATAAAAGGTGGCCCCCTTTAGCGTCAGAATATGAGGAACGAGAAGACTGCTTTGGAAGTATTGTTCTGAGCATCCACCCGAATGGGGTAGACCCAAAATGCTTCCTCACCTTCTCTTCTGGACTATCTTCAGCCGATCACAATCCTCATTCGCCTACGCCTGATAACGACGTACGTGAACCTTCGATGACCACTGACACTATTTCTCTGGAAACAGTAGATCAAGCTGGTACTTCTGTTGGGAAGAACCTACCGCGTAGCTCCCATGCGGGATCAGTGAAACGCAAATTATCACAGGATGGGATTCAATCTGAACTCAGACGATCGGAGCGACTGGCCAGAAGAGCTCGAACTTGACAGAGATAGTTGCTCTTCCTCATGTATTCATTTATTTCAATCCAACAATGGCAAATACGAACACCAGAATTTTCCCGAAATCCAACATTGGCTAACAATCAGCAATGCGCTGAAACATGTCCTCGGGCCTAGTAAAATGTTGAACGCAGCAGGGTAGGTAGATCCTCGGGAAGAGAGAAAAAGAGTGTGATCCTCCAAAGTAACATTCCATGAACCAGACCACCGGTGGTGGCGCACGGCTGGTGTCTGTCCATCCTACCTACAAAATCGTATATTCACGGTCAGCCAATAATGGGGTATCAAACGCCGTAATTGCGATTGAGACTGGGGTACGCTTCTGTCCAATCATTTACCGCCGAGGAAAATAGCGTCGGGCCAGAAATGGTCTTGGAGATAACAATGGCTACTTGTTTTCATTTACTCGACCATCCAAACAGAACCACCAGAAACCCGAATTTTCTCCTGGCGGCAAACAACTGGGTAGGAGGGCCCTGCCAACTGATTGGAAGACTTGCGGGGGCCAAGGCTGATGCGAGCATGATCGATTGGCGGAGACGATCATGATGCACGTGGGAAAATAAGGGTTTAGTCATGGACGACGTATATCCGAACAGGCCAATTGGTAGATAGAAACGCTAGATAAGAGGGTGAGCCGAGGGTGAGAGCTTTACATGCTAGTACAAGGGAGGCTGCTCGTCTAAGTCTTTTCGTATGCCATAGATATCATCGTCAGTCCTCCGTACTGAATTTCGCTCATGTTGTTCCCAGGCCTGTTTGGCCGGGCAGTCATGTGATATTTGTATCATGTGACATGAATTTTGTTTGCGCCCCCTTTTAAACGTCGTGCTTTCCTTTCCCCAACCAAGGGCACCTTCGACATGTTTCCATACATAGTTAATCGATTGTCGTACCTACAACAGTTGCTCATACACTTCCTATTCCAGCCCTTCGGCTTTTTCTCCCGCATAATCTCCCCTTTCATACAGAAGCTCACATGTGCAAACAAAAGTCCCAACGATCTCGAGTCCAATATCCCTTACGACATCCGAGAAGGCCCTTCTTCAAGATGTGAAACCTACACTGTGCGTTTACAACCTCAATATGACCTGGACATCTTAGGCGTTGGAGCTTCTGGCCAAGTCTACAATGTTAGCGACCAAATTGTTCTCAAGACTTGTCGAATTTTCGCACCACCTAGCAATGATGCCACTCGAAGCGACCTTTGGCATTACGCTTCAGACACACTATTTCACTTTAATTTATTGAAAGATGAACGAATGGTCTTGCAGCAGCTGCAAAGCAGACCACATCCCCACATCATAGAAGCCATTGATACCGATCAGCCGGAAGGATTATATCTCCGCAAATATCGACAACTACCTGTGGATGTGAAATCAACACAGGCTCGCCGGATCAGATTATACCGCGATATTGCCGATGCTCTGCGCCATCTCCATAGCCTCGGTATTGTGCATGCGGATGTAAGGGTTGATAATGTGCTTTGTGACGATCGGTTTTCGGCGATTCTTTGTGATTTCAGCGCTGCCAGCCCTTGCGGCCATCCCAATCCGGTCTTCCCTGATCTCCCACTTCCGGTTAATGGCCCCTCGCCGGTTCTATCCGAGGCATCCGACATGTTTGCACTAGCTTCGCTCATGTTTCATATGGAGCATGGATTCACACCTGACCTGTCACTTGAGAATGGGAGGCTAGTTTTGCCTGAATTGAATTCAGGGAACCAAGGCATTGATGAAGTCATACAGACAGCCTGGCTGGGAAATTACAGCTGCTCGTCAGATATGGTACATCACCTAGCTTATATTGATTCCCAGATAAATCATTCCGCTGAAAGCACTGAGTTACTCCCTGACGTCGAAGGTTTGAAGACTCAGGTCATGGATTGGAAAAATCACCGAAGACATAAATTTGGTAGGGCAGACCTTCCAGATTCTAGAACAAGTTCTTTTTGTCCGCTGACTTGTCTATTAAGGACGCGTCCTCGAAGGGATTCTTTCAGAGGAGCAATTGAAAGTACTGGCTGAACGATATGATATGGATCCAGATGCAGATCTACGGTTTTCTCATTACAGCTTACCTCCGTTATTGAAAGAGTGTGATGTATAACAGGACTTCAAGATGGTTCCTATGGATGTATTTTCCTAACTTGCTTTCCACTGATGGTATCATCGGTGATACAACCGGCTTAGCCCAGGCGAAAGACGGCCGCTCTGCTCATAACTCATGTCAACCGCCAATTACGGGTACGCTTACTGGGAGACACTTACGGGTGCTGGCGTCAGTGACCGTTTGATGCTCCCCGGCATTTCAAGCATTTATCCCGCCGGTTATGAGAACTTCCCATGGGAACTTCCGGCCAGGGCTCGGCGTGATTCTCAGGGCATGGATGCGGTTCTCGTCTCACTTCCCGGTCTCCGCAAGTGAATATAGTTGTAGTAACCCAGATTTAACACATAAGCTTTCTTAAAGAATTAGCTACGAGACTGGCCTGGCTAGTAGGAAAGACTCACAACGTGACGAGGTGGCATGATGTGGCGTAAATGTTGGTGTTGATTCAGAAGAAAGAGAAATACCAAATGTTAAAACAGTGCCAAAGCTAGGGCTTAAGGTCTGGTTAGGATCACATTCTTATAGTCCTGCTGTTCACTGCTCGCTTTATTTTATATCGCCCGTTCTACGTTTGGCGGCAAATAACTGGCTGGGAGCTTGCTTCGCAAATCTAGCATATTTACCCCACCTTCTTGGTTACAATTGCAACACATGCTACTAAGTTACTGGATCTCAGTTGCATCAGGACAAAGGCTGATGTGGCTGGCCAGGGTCAAACCAAGAAGAGAGGCTGCTGAGAGTGCTTCGCCAACCAACGTAGCTGCCCGAGATGACAATGTGAAAGTTCATGCATTAGTGCGAGGCTGAGATGTTGCCTTACACAACAAGGCTATTGCCCTGCTTTCTCAGGGCGCATTTCCAGCAGCGTCTCCTACCAACTTAATACCAGTGGTTGTGAAGGTCCGCGCGCAAGGCTGACACAAGAAGCCAGGTGTGGAGGATCCTTCGTGGCCTAGTTGAATAGGGTCTCACTTTGTCCTGGCCTCTGTGCTAATGTGCGAGGAGATCGAGAAGCTTGCGACTTTCCAAACCATGATACCTGGAGAGATAAAAGAAGGAAAAGAAGACTGTGAGAATGGTTTACGTCGGTTAAGAAATCTCCCCTGTTACAGGATGAATGAATTTGATTTGGTAAATTGAAACCAGGCACTAATTTTGGCTCCATTCCTTTGCGGGATGTGAATTTCCTAATTTGGGTTTGCGCATATATGTGCAAAATCCCTATCAGGCATTGAACTATGTGCGCGATGGGCGGCAAAAGCTGGATCATCTCACCAATCACATAGCCCCGTCTAAACGGTGGGGCTTTTTTTACATTTTACTATAGATATAAAAAAAAGAAAAAAAACCAAAATTACAAAAAAAAATGTCCTCCAGCCCAGTCGCGATATTGCTCAGACATGGTTATCCAATAATAGAACCTACCTCTAGTCGGACGTTGGCTAAGGCTAGCTGGCGAATTGAGATTACTTGTCAGCGTGCTGTAGACTGCCTTGGTTGCCACATTTATGAGATAGCCCGCTTTACCAAGGGTATATAAGGAATATATGCCCAGGTACTACTACATTAGGACAAAATCTCTATTCATCCTTGTCCCGAAACTCCAACAGCCATGTCTAATTGTCAGTGTTTATTCCCATTTGAAGGTAGTGACAAAGATTACATAGCCTATCTTGAGGCTTGACTCTCAGCGGCCTTAAATTGAGGACCTAGCCAGAATGTTAATGACCCTGTAATCTCTCTATCTAGTGCTCTGGTAATAACTTCCTCTGATTTACAAGAAAGGCTTTTAGCATTAGTAAGCTCAGATTCATAATCAAAGCTTTCTGTAACAGCATCCTTGGATTTGCAAATATGCTTATCTGGAGCAGCACCTTTGGACTCTTAGTGTTGTGATTATTGGAGTGCATGTTTAGTCTTTCAGGCTTCTTCTCTAACTAGTCCTCATTCATCTAAGCCTCCTCCCTTGTCCACTCAAGATGATCTCAGGATTGTATACTATGACCCTATTGGGAACTGTGACCGCCATCTTAATAATGCCGCCTCCTTACTCCCTTCTGTCAAAAGAACACTGATTGTTAAGCCCCAAGGCATGAAGGAGCTCAGATATTTCATTGAAGGTCTTACAGGAAATACCTGTTGGGTTAAGAAGAAAGCGGAACTTGGATTATCCAGTCTAGAAATAAATAGGTATATTATTGAAGCGCTCTGTAGTTGACTGTTAACCTTAGCCCTGTGCAATAGGCCTTATTTATACCCTGATAATTGCCTACTGGAATAAAAGGCCTTGATTTTGTAAGGGTGTGACTATGGTGCATTAATAAATGAATGAAGATTGCATGGGAACCTACTCCTTCACATTACCAAATACTAACAACTCATATTTGTGTCCCTATATATCATCATGCTGGATACTAGAACTCCTATTAATACTGTGGACTAGATGATGTGGTATTATGTTAGTGACACCTCTGCAGCAAATCTCTGGCAACTTCAATATAGATGCATGTGGGTTAATTGTTGCATATCCAAGTTGCTAGACCAAAACTGGGGGTTTAGGAGCTAGGAAGTCTTCCTTTTATGTTAGTGTTTTCTGTCCTGAAGTGGCTTCTTAATGCTGATTATTCTAGTTCCTCAGTCTATCTACTCTTATTATAAAGAAATAATGGTGGAGAACACTTAATAATTACTAAATAATTAGTTAAAATTCAGTTAAAAAATTACCTCTTCTAGTTTAGTACCCTATTTCTATTTACTTAGCCTATAAAAGTTCTGCTATACTTCTTATTCTATTATCTCCCTTCTCTATATATCTATAAATATCTTCTTCTCCCTTTCTACCTCTATAAATATATCTCTATTATAGCCTTACTGCTGTATCTATTATATATAGAAGCCTACTAATTTATTTAGCTATAGTTATATATATAATAATTATACTATATAGCCTTCCTGCTCTTACTACTTTTATATTTTATCTACTAATATTCTTCTTACAGACCTATTCTAAGAGATTTTATTTTACTCCTACTAGTATATATTTATTATCTTCTTTTACTAGCCCTTCTTACCCTATTTCTCCTGCTGCTATGGTTTCTATATCTACTTAACTATATTATTATAGCTATCTACCCTAAGAATGCATCTTATATATACCTATATAACTATAATATAGCTATCCTTATATATATTCTATTACTCCTAAGCCTTAACTAGTCTATAGCAGCTACTCTTACCTATATACTATAACTCTAAAGCTCTTATCTATCCCTATAGCCTATTTCTTCCTACTCCCTCTTATATTTTGGTCTTACTATAACTATTAGAATATCTTAGATCTAGGCTATATAGAATATACCTACTACTACTATAAGGCTCTATATTAGATTATAAAGTATAAATAAGATTCTTCTATTACTTCTTCTATCTTTATAAAGTACTACTTATAGAGTAAAGTCTAATTAGAGCTATTTTATAGCCCTTCTTAGTCTTTATATTTATATCTTATAGATATTACTGCTGAGGTAGCTAATTTTTAATATTATATTTATTACTATAATAGTGCTCTATACTTTATATCTATAAACTACTATATATATATATATATATTATTAGTAATTATATTCTATTCTAGATTTAGGGTGAGCTTTTCCACCTATATAGATTATTAGAAGTAGCTAAAGGTACTATTCTAGTATTTATATAGGTATAGTTCCTAGACCTAGAGTATATAAATATAGTCTATTTAGATTAAGATAGTAATCTTAAGGGTAGAATTCTCTTAGAGTTAATATATAAGTTATAGCTATATAACCCCTAGATACCTATTTATATAATAGCCTATAAGTAGCTACTTTTTATCTAGAATTAGTCTACCCCTATCTTAATTATACTATTACTAGAGTTATAATTAATTATAGAGATTAGTACTAACTATTATTACTTAAATCTCCTAATATTAGCTAAGGTTATAGCTATTATTCTAAACCTTAGTTAAGATTTATAGCTTATACTTTAACCTAGTACTAATTAGTCTTATATAATCTATATTAACTCTAGTTACCCTTTATATATACCTCTTTATTATATCTTAATTTTCCTAGATAGAATACCTAGCTAGGGTTATAATATACTACTAGTTATACTATTAGAGTATAGCTTACCTATAGTTATACCTGCTCTAGACTATTTAGCTAACTATATAGCTAATAACTATACTACTACTAAGGCTGGTGCTGCTACTAATACTATTAAAGATGCTCTAATTCTAGATATAGAATATATTAATAAGACTTAGGTAGAGAAAGTAGGCTATCTTACTCTCTATATATAGTATATATTCTATATCTTTATATAAGTAGATACTTTTAATATAGTCTATTATACTATATATCTATATTAGTAATTCTTAGTTAATATAGGTGTAACTATTAAGCAGGTATACCTAGCTTAATTTATCTACTATTAGGATGAGATTTATATAGACCTATATAATAGCCTTATAGATACTATAGATACTAATAAGGCTAAGTTTAATAAATTTATAAATAGTATATTAGATTACTATATTATCTTATCTTCTTCTTATATTAGTAGTAAGTAATATATAAATACCCTCTACTATAATACTATAATAATTATAGCCTATTATAGCAAGCTAATATTCTTTATTATATTTATAGCTAACCCTTAATAGGCTGAGATCTAGTAAGTATTATATCTAGGCTAGGATATTAAGGACCATCTAGATTTAGTTATATATATATTTAAGCTAAAGAAGAGGGTTCTATTAGATAATATCTTTAAATACTAGGTATTCAGCCTAATCCAGAGATATATTTAGATAATTAAATATTAGAAATATAGACTTCCCTATTTACACCTATTAGTCTTTATAGAGGGTAGTAAATAGTTCCTTAATCTAGATATAATTAATAAGATTATCTAGGCCTGTTTCTCTATAGCTATAGAAGACCTAACTAGTAAGCTATATACTATTATCTAGTGTGTAATAGTCTATAGCCCCTATAGTAATCTAGATCCTACAGCCCTGTATATAGAGGTAGATAAGGCTATAGGTATATACTATTATACTAAGGGCTTCCTAATATAGTATATAGACTAAACTATTATTAAGGAAGATGGTTACCCCCTTTACTTTTAGCCTAATAATCTAAATATGGCTTTTTAGAAGGAGATTAATAGTTATATAGTTACTATTAATAACTATTAGGTTATATCTTATAGTCTATTTTTCCTGAAGTATTTTAATGCTTATATTAATATATAAATATGCTAGTTAATTAATGCTATTAAGTATCTATTTAAGTATATCTATAAGGGTGGTGACTTGGCAATGCTATAGGTTATAGTAGTTAAGAATAAGGCTAAATAGTTTCTTAATAGCTATTATCTAGGGCTAACTAAAGCTATATAGTATATACTTAGCTTCTAGTTCTATAAAGAGTTCCTATTAGTATAATAACTTACTATATATAAGAAGGGTAAGTAGGCTATCTACTTCCTAGAGGCTATAGATTACTTATAGCTATATGATTGATTGATTGATTCCTTACTCTGTTTCAGCACCGGGCCGGGCCATGCCGGAGGCTCCTAGTAAGCAGCAACTATCTAACCAACAGCCATCCTTCCGGACCGACGCCGCCAGCGTACATGGATATATATATATATCAGGCACCTAGGCTAGGCCAACCCCCATAGATTCCCTTATAGATTCCCTCATAGATGCCCCTATTTCAGCCCCAGCCAAAATTAGTAAGTGCTGCTCCCCTAACTCCCTTATAGATCCATTCCAGCCAGGGCTAAAATCAGTGAGTGCTACTACCTTAATTCCCTGTCATTCCATCCATTCCGGCCGGGGCTAAAATCCATGATTACCAGCTACCTTACTCCCAAATCTAAATACCCTCTCACCTACCTAGGTGCCTATACAGGCCCACTTCCCCCTAAGATAGTTACTAACCCATTCAGAATACCATAGATTCCCAAGCCTATGAGGGTTCCGGGGGCGTCATCACTAAATAGAGCTAGCTGGGGCCCCCAGGGGCCCTAGTTCAGTATACTAATGCTGTGCTAATGCACAGGTCAGGGCCATAGGTAGCAGTGCTATACTAATAGAAGTAACTAGTAGTATATAATAGTATGTAATTACAGTCTATTAGCTATCACTTACTAGGGCTGTTAGTAGCTATTTACTACTAGGGGTAATTAGCTTAAGCTATACTAGCTAAGTAGCTTTAGCTAGATATATTAGCTAGCTAGTACTTAGCATAAGCTGCACAGTCTACTAAATATACTATTTCTCTATTAAGGCCTCTATTAGATTTTAGGGGGTCCCTTCCATCTACACTATACACCAAAGGTCATTATATTAGGTGCAGCTAAATAGCATATAGTAGGTTATCTCTAGGGACCTTCTATACAGGCAGAGGGGGTCATCAGCCTAGTTAATAGTTAAGAGGTAGTAGTTTAGCCTAATCTTCCTAGTATATATCTATACCACCACACTTCACTCCACCAGGCTGAGATTATTATATAGGGAGATTAACCATTTTATAATATTAGGAAGGAGATCTCAGAGGTATCTATTATACTTAGACTACTACCAGGCCTCCTCCTATTACTCCTTAGTATATTACTTAATCCAGGCGTCTAGGGGGCCCTGCATAGGGTAATCTAGGAGTATAACTAGTAGTAGGGGCCTATACTACCCCTCTATAATGCCCTATCACTATCTAGCTACCTCCTTTACCTTCTAGTCTGCTAGCTCATTACTAGCAACCCTATAGTACACTGCCAGCTAGTGGAATAATATATCTAATACTAGATCTAGCTAATCTAGCAGGTCTACTATCTCCTAAACCAGATACTAGCTAGAGCCCTGCTTTAGGGTAAGTAATGTGCGCAGCATACCCTAGTTATTAGAATAAATCTTAGCCTACTTCTATTAGCTATGGGAAGCCAGCAGTGCCTACCAGAGGTTATATAGTACTAGATCTTACTTAATAAGCTGCAGGGCTAGCACCAACCCTATAATCTCTATAACTAGCACTATATGCTTAATATCTGTCCCTAGGTAATATTATTAGTAGATAGGGAGGTCTAGGCACACTGTAGTAGTGCCTACCCATCTATAGATATCAGAATCATTAGTATAGATCTAAATAGCCTCTAGGTAGGTAATATAGTAAATATTATAGTAAATTATTAACCACTCCTTTATCTCCTTAATTACTACCTCTAGCAGCTCCCACTAGGGGGGTACTACCTATAGTAAGTATATCTCTAGCTCTCTAGGGTTAATACTAGTTACTAATTTAACCTCCTCCTCTGCAGCTTCTAGCAGCAAGTATAATAGTGCATTCTAGTAGTATTAGTAGTAATCTAGAATATATATTTAATAGGCTAGAGTAGTAGTAATTTAGATAAGGGTCTGGATATAGTGCTATTAGAGGAGTAATAGTATTAGGATAAGGTGTAGTTTAGCATTAAATATAGCCCTACTAACTATTTAGAAGGCCCCTATAATTAGCTTCCTAGCCTAATACTAGATTTAGTTCAGCACCTTTATCTATTAGCTATAGATATACTTCTAGCCCTAGACTAGCAGCATATACTATACTAAGATAGTATATAGTATAACCAGGGTGATATAGGTAGTATATATATACTAAAGCTCCCAGAGCTATAGGCCTTATTTAGAGCTACCTAGCATACTAATAGCCTAGAGGCACTAGGTAGCCACACTATTAATATACTAGAGGTATGCCTTAAAGGTAAGGTTCTGGTTAAGAATAACCCTAAGGAGCTAGGCTATTATACTAGCTTTAATGACCTACCTATTACCTAGGTCTAGCAGCTCCCCTAGCCCACTACCTTAGCTAGATGGTTTAGCATCACCCTAGGCCTGCTGGCCTAGGGGGTGGAAGTAAATAAGCTAGAACTTTAATAGCTTAAATTAGGAGGTATGAGTAGTAGTCTAGTAAAGGTACCTATATTAGTAATACTCCTGCAGCTATTAATAGTTAGTATACTTACTATTACTAGTAGTAAGTATTATTATATTATTAATATATCTAATATTATTAGTGCCTTATTTGGGGTCCCCCTGCCCTATTAGGCCTGTGTTATAGAAGATATAGAGAATTAGAGAGAGGGGGGAGCCCTATAGGATGCTAGTCTCTACCTATTAGGTTAGTATAGTATACTTAGGCAGAACTAGTAAGATAGATCAGCCCTAGAGAAAGCTACTAAGCTAAGTAATATAGGGCTCTAGGACCCTTCTAGTATAAAGATTATATAAGAGTTATTTATATAAGGTGTTATTAAAGGCCCTATAGATATTAAGTAGAAGGGTAGAGATAACCTTACTATTCTTCTAGCCTAAGTAGATAGCTTCTAGGGCTATATAGAGGGTATTCTCTATGCTCTAGCCCTTATACCCCCTAAAATAATTATCTAGGAGCAACCTATAGGCCTTAGCTAGATAGCTTAACTAGATAGTAATTAGGGCCTTAAGTAGCTTACTTAGTATATTAAGTAGGGCTATTAGCTAGTATATCTTTAGTATTAAGTAGTCTAGCTTACCCAGCTTATAGAGGGTAACTATAGTGGTATTATAGAAGTGCTCTAGGCAGTAGCTAAGCTAAATATACTAATTATATAGGCTTATTAGGTATAGAACTAATACATAACTAATAGCCTATAGTACCTAGTTAGTAATTCTATCTAGGCCAGGTGCCTTATTAGGTTTAATAGAGTAGAGGGTATAGAGGACCTTATATTCCCTAAATTCTAGTATACTAATTAGTTTAGGGTAGTCATAGCCCTAGAGATTATCTAGATTAGCTTATAGGAGTGGTAGGAAGAACTAGCAGGCTAGGAGGTTAGCCTTCTCCTAGGTCCTGTAAGTAACTAAGCTGGTATAGGGGTCCTAAAGTAGGGGGGTATAGGCCTAGTAGGGCCCCTAATTCTTTATCTAGTAGATAGTATACTATACATCATCTATATCTATAATATTAGTAATCTACTACTAGAAGGTATTATATTAGCACTATTATACAGCCTGCTTATATACCCAGGTGGCCTAAGCTAGCTAAACCTATAGGGGCAGGGGGGCCTTATACTAATACTTACTCTAGTATATAGAGATAGTCTACTAGATATACTTCTTCTCCTATAGCAGGGCCTAGTACTCTAAGGTAAAGCTAGGGTAGGAGTACTAAGAGGGGTAGAGCTAGGATACTATAGTATTAATTATAGTAGTAAGTATACTAACTAGCTCCCCTATAAACTAGTTAATATCTCCCTAGGTCACTTTAGTAGGAAGTAATAGGGGCAGGTATATAGTAAGGGCTATTACTAGCTTCTAGAGATCTATAGTAGCCTAGTTTTAGTATTATTAGGGTAGTTTAGGTTTAAAGGTGGTATTTAGCTTAGTTTTAATAGGGAGGTAATCTAAATTACTATCTAGGTTAGCTTCCTAGATATAGTAGATATAATCTATAAGCCTCTAGGAGATAAAGATTAGATTAATTATTAAGCTAGTAGTCTACTCCTCTATAGAGAGGGCCCCTGGGCTGGCTTCTTTAGGGGGGTCTAGGCTACTAAGGGTAGTAGTATTATATATAGAGACTAGGGTAGGCTAGGTAATAAGGCTAACTAGGGTAGCTAGCTCTAGTAGATATTACTTAATAACTTACTTTAGGGCTTCTATACAGGGGCTATTATACTAGGTCTAGGGAAGCTAGCACACCTCACTAGCCTAGAGGCTATTATAGATATTAAAATTACTAGCTACTATATACTCTGTAGGCTTACTAGAGGCCTGCTACTACTAGTCTATAGCCTCTAGGGCCTAGATAAGGTCCACCACTCCCTTATTCACTATGGTCTATAGCAGGTTATAGATATTATAGATCACTATCTATAGCCAGCCCAGTGCTAGCTAGATAGTGGTAGATATAATATGTGCAGATATGAAGGTGACCTACTAGCACAGAGTCTTCTATATATATATATAGATATAGGGGGACCCTTGGCCTGGCCCTATAGCTAGCTAGATAATATAGAAGTAATTAGCAGCTTCCTAGAGGAAGTATATCAGGGGAGCATCCCTATAGGTATTAACCTAGGGCTCCTAGATAGTAATAACTATATAGTCCCAGAGCTAAGGGTCCTGAAGGAGGGGGGCTATACTAATATCTAGTAAATTCTAAATATTATATTATAGTATTCAGATAGTTTAGTTAGCCTAGGGGCCTGGGGTGATACTAGCCTTAGTTCTAGTGTTAGTTTTAGCCCCTAGATTAGGTTCAGCCTTAGGTTCAGATTTAGCTTTGTCTAGTTCAGATTCAGGGGCCCTTAGGGGTGTGGATAGGCTACTAGCTATAGCTACTAGGGGCTATATACTAGCAGCCCTTCTCTAGGTAAATACTACTATTATATATACTTAAGCTGCCCTAAGTACTTCCTATTTTAGCCTTCTAGTATATATAAAACCTATTATATTTAGCTTCCTCTAAATTCAGGGGCAGGTCAGGGTCAGAGATTAGTAGGAAGGGTGTAGTTTAGTAGGCTAATAGGGTTAGTATTTTAGGGTTAAATAGCAGGAGGGAGACACTACTTACTAAGATAGATACTAAACTAGCTACTAAACTAGAGGCTGGATTAGATGCTAACCTAGATACTAATCTAGATATACTAGATATGCTGGGTGTGCTGGATGAGCCAGTGCTAATAATTAATACTAGAGGCCCTGGTCTTACAAACTAGGGCCATGGCAGAAGGGGCCTAACAGGGCCCCCCTAGCTTAGTATCTTAGATATCTAAGCCAGCTTAGTGGGCAGGCTTAGGCTAGTAAGTAGTGTGGGCAGGCCTTACAGGCTAGAGGCTTATATAGTTCTATTATCTTTAGTATTATATATCTTAGTAGATATCTTTAGGTGTTTTAGCTTAGAGACTGGGGTATTAAGTAGGTCTAGGCTACTTATAGCAGGCTAACAGCCCCAGCTATAGCTATATTTATACTTCAGGGCCACTAGCAGCTCAGAAACTTCCTAGGTAAGGTTACTCAGGAGGGTCAGTATATAGGAGATAACTAAGAGGCTTAATATATTAGATATTCTAGAGGAGAGTCCAGGGGCGCATTAGGCTAGGTTAGAGAGCAGTAATAGGGGTAGAGAGGCTAAATTAGCTACTCTTTTAGGGGTGCTAGTATCTATTAATTACAGTGATATTAGCACTAGTATATAGAAATCAGTATTATAGGTAGGTAGTAGAGGAGGTGCTAGTACTAGCTATATAGGTGCTAGCTCTAGTGCTATAGCTACTTTCTAGGGCTACTTTAGTAATATACTTTATAAGCAGGTTTACATAGAATAGGTTAGCTAAAGCCATAGAGATGGATGGCAGCTGATATTAACCATTAGGTGGATAGGTGAGTGATAGGGGGCCTTTATGGGAGAACATAGTTTTATTTTAAATATGTCAGCTAGCAATAGTAATAATTAGCCAGTCAGTTAACGCGTGTCTTCTGGATTCAGTAGTGGCTTACCAATTATTTCAGCCCTTTCAGGCCCAGGGGGCTCCGTGCCAGCTGCACCATGCAGTGGCGCAGGTGGCTAGGCCAGTCTGGTATTCAGGGCCAGGTTGGTAGGCTAGGCTGGTTTGGCATAGGCTGGTTCAGCACAGGCTAGTTCAGTAGGTTAGGGCAGGCTGGTAAAGAAAAGGGGTTAATTCCATAGTTATTCTTAGGATATTCAGTGTTTATGTTAGCATATGGGGCACTGCTTGCTATTAGCTTGGTAGGTGCCATGGCAGATAGTACAGTAGTGCTAGGAAGGGACCTCTTTAACCTTACAGAACTTCTTATCATGGGTGTTAGCATAATACAGATATATAACTCTTTCAGCTATGCAGACAGGCTGGGTGTGTCTATAATTTAGGCATTAGGTATACTATAGGAGCCAGCAGAGCAGGTTAAATAGTTCTATATATAGTAGGGTGCTATCCAGGAAGATCTAGTTCTAAATAATATAGTTTACTAACTACACATCTCAGAAGGAGACTACTAGGGAAGACTTCTACTTATACTATTAGGCTGTAGCATCATTCCTACACTAGCCTACATGCAGTATAGGGCTGCAGAGTGCTAGATTATAGTATAAGATCTTCTTCTAGAGGGCCTCCACCGCGCTCTGGGTGCTAGAGGGGAGGAAGGTAATAGGAATATAGTAGACTAGGATAGTATACTAGTAATTAGTAATGTAGGTATATTCCCCCTTAGGGAGCTCCTAGAGCTATGCCTCTTTATTCTAGAGTAGGTGCTCCTAATCTAATATAGAGTAGGTGTATATATCTAGATCACTGCTATAAAGCACCTGGGCCCCCACCATCTATATATTAGCCAGGCCAGGGAGGCTACTGTAGTAGAGAATCTCCTGGATCTTACTTATAATAGCTATGATAGTAGTTTACTTATAAGGGCTAGCTCCTAGGCTATTTCCATGCCTATGCTACCTAATCTAGATGCAGTTCTCATCATTGCAGGGGGGTGCTGCCAGGGGGGAGGAGGTAGGAGGTAGGTAATAGTTAGGGAGGGAGGAGGGATTACTTAGTACCTACTAGGTCTAGCTAAAGACCCCTTAGGCCCTAGGGGTTATAGATAAGGAAGTGGCTAAGCTATACTTACCTGCTCCCATGCTATTTATGCCTAGGGCCTGCATGCTATAATTACTAGTAACTACACCATGGACTTAGCCCTCTAGTAGTTTTATAACTAGGGTATGGGCCTACTAGGTAAAACCTTTAACCTAGGGGGCTTTAGCAGACCTGCTAGGGTAAGCCTAAGTGAATTTAATAATATCTATATAGTATACTATAAAATAAAAGGAATGATTAATAATAGAAGAATTATTACTAGCTACTAGGGCTAGCTACTAAGCTATAATATTAAGATAACTAGGCCCTAGTAGAAAGTATAAGATAATATGTAGTTAAAGTATAAGATAGTATATAATATTAGAGTGAAGTCCATAAGTAGCCTGACCTAGTGTAGGAAGGCAGCCTGATAAGAGGGGTAGAGCCCTAATCTAGTTAGGTGACTGCTCTGCCTAAAGGGTCATCATCAGCAGCTAGCTGGAGCTAAATCTTAGAGGTCTAGGGTTCAGCACCTCTGATTAGTGGGGATGGGCCCTAAAGATCCTGGGTGCTGGGGCCTTTGATTAGTGGTGGAGATTAATGTGTGGGATCCTGATTAGGAAGCTACTAATCAAAATAACAGGTTAATGCGCATTTAACCATGCAGAGATGACTCTCAGGGGTAAGAGGGTCAGGGAATCAGATTTCAGGGTCTAGTGAGGTCCCCATTGTTGATTGTTATGTAGATTAGTGTTTAAGGGGCCTAGCTGGCTAGCTAGCTAGCTGTTGGTTTAGCTTATAAGGCCTGGGACCCCCTGCGTATGCTTATCTCTCTTGACAAAGGTAGAATCTGGTGAGAGAGATGAGCTACATAAGTAAGCAAGTAAGGAGAATTAATTAAGGTAGAATCTAGTAAGAGAGATAAGCT
>NW_025091225.1:1721658-1739147 GCF_018404265.1 Aspergillus viridinutans | reverse complement strand
AGGAGAATTAATTAAGGTAGAATCTAGTAAGAGAGATGAGCCACATGAGCAAGCAAGTGAGGAGAATTGATTAAGGTAGTACTTATAGCTATAAGATATAATATAATAAGTCTATATAACTCTAATAGGCTACTTTAAGTATAACTTATGCATTGCACTAGCTGCAAGGTATCTATATACTAATATACTAAATATCTATATATAGGATAAGCATAGTTAGGAGTAGTAATAGTAGTAGCATAGCTTTATAATTAGCTATATATAGTATTATAGCCCTCTAGTAGGTAAGAGATACTTTATCTAGTTACTTTTAATAGTCTATATTAACCCTACTAGCTATAAGGACCTTTATATTATTAAGGGTATTATTTACTTAATATATTAAGTAGCTAGAAGGTAATAAATCTACTTAAAGATAACTAGGAGTAGACTATAGTAATTAAAGAGATATATATATTTACTTCTAGGTATATACTATATATACTATCTATAACTACTTTACTATTTACTATAGTTGCTAACCCTATAGCTCTTTAGATTTAGTTTTATAGCTATCTCTATAATAATCTATATTATAGGCTAGGTTAGATATTATTAGTGCTAACCTATAAGGGTGTAGAATTTAATTTTAGCCTATATCTACTAAATTAAGAGCTCTATTCTTATAACTATTAGCTATTTAATTTACTAGACTTTATAACTAATTAGGCAGGTCTAATAACTAATAATATTATTTAGTCTACTCTACTAGATAAGCTTATAGCTATAGCTAATAACTTAGTACCTTAGTTAAATAAGGATTAATAAGCCTGCTTTAATAATATTATAGTAGCTATTATAGCTTAAACCCCTAACTATTACTTCTTTTTATAGGGCCCTGGCGGTACTGGGAAGATATTTCTATATTATATAATCTACTACTATCTGTGCTAGTTAGGCTGGCCATTAGGAAGGGAAGGGAATTCCCATGGGAGTCCTATGGCTAGTTCCCTTCCCTTTTTACCCTTAGTAGTGGGAATCCCATCCTAACCCCTTAGATAAATAGGATTCCCATTTCCCTATCCCTTAGATATATAGGAATCCTATATTAATTTCCCATCCCATTCCTACTAAAGGATTAGGGATCCCATCCCATTTAGATAAGAATGGGAAATCCCATAGGAATCCCAAACTATCCTAAACCTTAATATATGGGGTAAATATAGGGTAGAATAAGTAGTTTACCCCTTAAAATAGGTAAATATTACCTATTTTACCCTATTTTTACCCTATATATTAAGGTTTAGGATTCCTATGGGATTTCCCTTCCTATTCTAATATTACCCTATGGGAATCCCATCCTAATCCCTTAGATAATTAGGATTCCTATTTCCCTATCCCTTAGATATATAGGATTCCCTAATTAATATAGGAATCCCATATTAATTTCCCATCCTATTCCTACTAAAGGATTAGGGATCCCATCCTATCTAGATAAGAATAGGAAATCCCATGGGAATCCTAAAATAGGATGGGAATTAATATAGGATACCTATTTCCTAATGGGAAGGGATTTCCCATGGGATTTCCCTTCCCTATGGCCAGCCTAGTGCTAGTATAGTAAGACTATTTTATATATTACTTTATCTAGTATTATAGCTCTACTCCTATTATATAGCTATATAGTATATTCATAGTTTAAGATCTCTCTAGATCTAGATGAGTTTAGCAGCTATAATATGACTTCCTAGTCTATACTTAGCTAGTTACTGTAGATAGTGGATATAATTATTTAGGATAAAGTTACTATGTAGTATTATTTTACTTTTAAGGCTATAGATTAGATGTTACAGGACCTATATCAGAATAATCTATTATTTAGTGGTGTTGTGGTTCTCCTTAGAGGTAACTAGGTATAGATATTACTAGTTATACTATAAGGTAGCTAGGCTACTATTATTACTACTTACCTATAATATTTCTATATATAGTTATATCTCTAGGTGTTATAGCTCTATTATAATATATACCTTCCTCCTAGTAGTGTAAACTAGGAGTATACTAAGTATCTAGCCTAGCTCTCCTATAAACTAGTTCCAGATAGGCTGGCCGTTAGGAAATAGGAGTTCCTATTTAATTTCCCTGCCCATTCTGGGATTCCCAAGGGATTTCCCTAGCTTATTAAGTGGGATGGGACTCCTAAATAGCATAATCTATTTAGGAAGGGATAATTATATAGGATTTCCTATATTAATAGGTATCCTATCCTATTATCCCTATTTTTTCTTAGGAGTCCTATCTATCTCTACTATTAGGATAAGGAAATCCCTCTTCTTCTTAGCTATAGGATGGGACTCCTAGTAACTATATAGAATAGAAAGGGATTTCCTATTAGAAGTCCTAAATTTATAAATATAGCCTTAATACTAATTTAGATATAGACTATTACCTATAATTATTACATCCTAATTTCTAAAGTTATATTTTTATTATTTTAAGTAATAAATAGGTAGTAGTTTAAAGCTAATTAATAATCTATCTATCTAGACTATCCCTAAGAAAATAACCTATAGTAATATATTTAAATAATAAGTATAAATTATTAAGAAAATAACCCCTAGTTATTAAAGTTATTATAGTTATATTTCTATTCTGCCTAGACTCTAGTAATAAATAGTAGTAATAAACTAAAGCTATTTATTAGGCCCCTAAGGAGTCTTAGGGGTCTAGATATTAGAGATATTAAAGGAAGTAGGAGTTAGAGGAAAAGAGGTAGCTCTATAAATAATACTAGGGGTAGAAGGTCTAGTAATAGTACTATTATTACTAGAAGTTATACTAGCAGTAGCACTAGTAATACTACTATTAATCCTACTATTAGTAGTGCTAGTAGTACTACTATTAGCACTACTATTAGCACTACTATTATTAGAAATTATAATAGTAGTACCACCACTAGGAGTTATACTAGTTATAATAATATTATTAGTATTAATATTATAGTTAGACTAATAATTAGACTCTAAATCTAATAAGTTAAGCCCTTACTTCTAGTTAGGGTTAGTATCTAAATTATTAAGGTTATTATTATTAGAGTTAGTAATAGCTCTATTAAATAAGTAATAATTATATATAATAATCTTACTTAAATTAGTAGGTTATTTCTTATTATAGTATTAAATAATTTATAGATTATACTTAATTATAGGCTTTAGCTATTCTACTAGCTAACTATTAACTATAGATTTAATAAAGATAGTATAGTAGTAGCTTTAATATACTTCTTAACTTTTATAGTAGCTTTAATTTAATACTTAGTAAGATTATAAGTTATAGGTTTAGTACTATTAGGCTATAGGCTATTTAATTACTCTATATATATAATTAAATCTAGTATTAGCTAGAGGTCCTCTATAGTTAAGATAATATAGCTAGTATATTTAGTTAAGTAATAAATACCTAGAATATATTAGTATATCTCTTTATTACTTAGAACTATTACTTACTATAGAATATATTAGTAAGTATTTATTTAGCTATCTTTTATAGAGTATTAAGAGCCCTTATAATTATTTAAAATAACTTATCTTTAATTATACTATCTATAATTTTCTAGACTAATTTCTAGAAGTAAGTATATAGGATAATTATACTAATAGTATTTTTATAATAATTAATTTTCTATAAGATTTATCCTAAGGATTATTACCCTAAATTATTATAAGAAAGTAATATAATAATCTAATATATTTTAGACTATTTAGAAGGGATCTTTTATATTAATATTATTAAATATATTATTAATAGTATCTTAGTAAGATTTAGCTTTAACCTATAATTTATATTATATAAGAGTATAATTTAGAGCCTTAATAATCTATATATTTACCCTCTAGTACTATTCTACTAGAGCTATAATATAGAATAAGTTACTAGTACTTAGGTAGTATACTATACTTATTATTTATTATTATTACTATCTTTTAGGCTACTTAATATATCTTAAGTTCTTTTAAGATATA
Organism: Aspergillus viridinutans; assembly: GCF_018404265.1. Classification (NCBI taxonomy): domain Eukaryota; kingdom Fungi; phylum Ascomycota; class Eurotiomycetes; order Eurotiales; family Aspergillaceae; genus Aspergillus; species Aspergillus viridinutans. The sequence goes on along the minus strand of NW_025091225.1, from coordinate 1,735,146 downwards.
TTTTATTAATATTATTTATACTTCTCTTTACTAGAGTAAAAATATTAATAGATTAGCCTAGAAGATACTTCTCTTTAGTAGTTTAGTATCTTCTTCTAGATATAATAGAGGTAGATAAAGTTATATAAATAGAGATAAATAAGAAATAAGAAATATTTAAGAGATATAAGATAATATATAATAAGAATTAATAAAGTAAGCTAGTAATATCTAATAAGAGTTAAATAATTAATAATATTAAAATATAAAGAAGAATTAGAATAAGAGATAGAGGGAGATAATAAGAATTAGTAATATATTAATAAATAAAGAAGATAAATAAATAAAGAAAGTAAATATCTATTAATAGATATTTAGGAATAGTATTATCCTAATTCTATATTAATATTTATTCTCTAAGATAAGATAATTATAGATATTCTTATTTATATCTTATTCTTCTCTTTATTTCTATTTATCTTATCTCTTATATCTCTTTTATCTTTTATCTCTTATATTTTATTTATCTCTTTTATTACTCTTATCTCTCTTATCTTATAGTTTATATTATCTTATTATACCTAATTTAAATATATCTAGAAATCTCTAAAATACTAGTATAAGAACTTTTATTATCTATTACTTAGTTAAATAACTATTATAGCTAATTATTACTATTATAGAAAATATCTTTAAAGAAACTATTAGAAAGCCTCTATATTATTTATATATAGAAAGTATAATAAAAGTTAATAGAAGATAATAAAGAGCTACTATATTATAGATATACTAACTATAAGATAAAATATAACTACTTAAAATATCTAAAGAATATAGATATCTAGTAAGCTAAAAAATATTATAGTTAAATAGCTTCCTTATTAATTATAGTTAGATAAACCTTAAATATAAATTACTATATTAAGCTTAAGAAAATAGCTTTAGAGGAGCTAGTAGAGAAATAATTTTATAAGAAGAAGTCTAAAGAATAGTTTAAAATATAGTTATATATCTATAAAGTAACTAAATAAGTAGAGAAAGCTAATAAAAAATATAAAGAGATATATAAAGCTAATAATAAATATTTAAATAATATCCCTAAGGTAATAGCTAATAGTAATAGTTAGTATTCTAATATTAATAGAATCTTAGATAACTAAGAAAGAGGGAATATATATCTAGATTATAAAATAGAATAGATTACTTACCTCCCTTAAGAGTTATATTCTATACTATATATATTATATATATATTAGGAGCTATAAGCTTTAAGTATTCTAAAGGACTAGATTAATATAGAGCTTATAGACTTCTATAATATAGTCCTAAATAAGTAAGGAGAAGAGTATAATAAAGATAATAATAATAATAATAAGAGGGAGGCTAAGGTCTCTAGAACTAATTTAGAAGATAAAGATATAGATTTAAAGATACTATCTAATAATAACTTTATTATAAGCTAGTCTAATATAATTAGGTCTTCTAAGTCCTACCTATAGATTTTTTCCTTAGTAGTTTATATATAATATTATTACTATAGTATAGGTTAAAGAAAGGAAATTCTAAGTTTCTACTATTATATATAATTATTATCTTATAGAATAAGAATATATAGTAGAAAAGAAAAATATTTTAGTATATATCTTAGGAAGGGTTTAAACTAAGAGGCTATATAACTATATATATAATAATAAAAAGTAAAAACCTTTTCTTTATTATTACCTAGCTATAGATATATAAATAATAAAGATAAACTTATTAGTCCTAATATTATTATAGTCTATATAAATATTATTAAGAAGTTTTAGATATAAATAATAATAATATATAATAGCTTTTTATCATAGCTACCTTAGTTATTTATATAATAAATAATTAATATCTAGAGTATAATACTATAGTAATCCTAAGATTATAATAAATTAATTTAAGACTTAAGAGTATATATAATAAGGACCTTTTACTAGTATAATAATATAGATAGGTAAGTTATATATAATATATATATATAATAGAGCCTTATAGAGGGGTATACTATTACTATATATCTATAAACTTCTATAGTCTATTATTAATAGTATATAGTATTTTTTTTAATATTTATTAATTTAATATATTTAAGTAGATATATAAACTATTTTATAAGATATTATATACTTCTAGTTAAGTTAAAAATACCTATTAATAAAGAAAGAGTTATTAATTATAGATTATATTCCTAGCCTACCTAAAGTAATACTATAAGGACTAAGATTACTATAAAAAGTTTTTTTTAAGAGAATCTTAGCCCTCTACTATTATATATACTATTATTATTACTACTAACTATTATCTATTTAATATTAATATTATAGTAAACTATTTCCTATCTCCTCCCTTACTAGGTCTATTATAAGAGAGTGATATTTTTCTACTAAAATATTATAATTCTAGTTAGCTTACCCTAATTACTTTTAAGACTATAGAAGCTATAATTAATCCTATTTTACTTTAGTTATTACTAGCATCCTAAAGAGTACCTTAAATATTAATACTATTATTAAAAATAATACTAAATAGATTAGACCTATATAATCCCTTAAGCTATAGATTAAAGATACTTATAATTAATAATAGGTACTATATACTATAGATATCTATTTAGTAATAAGCCTTCTTAAAGTAGTAGAGATATATAAATATAAAAGAAGCTTATATAAATAAAATACTAGATTTAAAGTATAAGTATCTATAGTAGTCCTAACTAGTAATCTAGAAGAATTAATAATAATATTTTAATTTAATTACTAAACTACTAGAGGGAACCCCCTAGCTCTTATATAAGATTTATAAAGTATTAATTAATTATATAAAGTATATAAAGACTAGAATATCTAATCTATTATAATATCTCTCTTTAAAGTCATATCTTATAGCCTAGAAGAAGTTAATAAATAAGAAAAAGATTATAATAGGTTTCTATATAATACTTTATTATAGAGGTATAAGTAATAGTTTAATATAATAATTATAAACTTATATATAAAAATAAATATATTTATAAATAATCCTTTCTTTCTTCTTTATAATAATATTAGCTAAAAGTAAAGTACTTTAATAGACTAAGTCTATAGTTACCTAGCTTATTATTAATACTATAATCTTATTAAACCTCTCCTTCTATATAATTAAGAATAAAATATTTAATATATTACTCTAAATCCTATAGCCTAAGATTATAATATCCTAATAGATAAAGATATATAGCCTTATTAATAATTACTATAAGTAGGTCTTATTAAGTCTACTTACTAATTTATCTAATAGATAGAAGGTTTTAATTATATTTAACTACTAGATAAGCCCTAATAATAATTATATTTATTATAGTTATTAGGTCTTTTATAATAATATTCTAGAAGAGAAAAGAAGTACTTCTAGTCTTTTAACCCCTACTAGGGGCTTATACTAGTTATATACTTAAGTCTACTATTTATATAATATTAAAGGACTTTAAACTTAATATATAAGTTCTAGATATAATAATAGATAATACTTTAAATAATAAAACTATAATATAGATCTTTTAAACCTCCTTAGAACTTACTCTTAATATTCTTAGTCTCTAGAATAGAATATACTACTATATCTTACCTATATTATTTAGCTAGTTATTAAGAAAATTATTATAATCTTTAATTTAGAGGCTAAGGATAATTAAGTATATAACTTTTATAATAACTATAAGATAGAGGTAATAATTTCTAAATAGTTATATTTATTTAGAAAAGTTCTATAGAAGGTATATAATAGTTATTAGTAATAATTTAAAAAAGATTTAATAATTTTCTTAACTAGATCTATCTCCTTATAAATATAATTAATATATCTTTATAATAAAATAAATATTTTTAATAGATATAAGTAAAGTACTATAAATAGCCTCTTTAAATAATTTAAGATATCTATATATAATAGAACTCTACTTTTATAATAGTAACCTAGGCTCTCTTTCTATAATAGTTAATTAATAATTAGACTATATTAAATAAGAATTTAAGATTAAAGGTACTTAGTCTATCTAATATTAAATAAAAATAGATTAAGTATTTAATTATTTTACTATTTCTATTTTATTAATTTATTAAGTTAATCTTAATCTTTTAGAGAGTTAATATCTACTATAGTTAGTAAGTATATAATAAACTCTTTTAATATTTAGAGAAACTTAAGTAAGAGATTTAGGTTAAATCTAAATAATAAGAATCTCTTAATAAGATAATTATAACTATAAAGAAAAAGCTAGTAGAGTACTATATAAATACTACTAATTAATAGAGAAAGATATATATAGTAGCTACTATTCTTAACCTAACTTACTAAATATAGGTATATAATACTAAGGACTAGATAGTATAAGAGTAAGCTATATATAAATAAGAGATTATTATTTATTATAAAGAAAACTATCTTTCTCTTAAGTTAAAGTAATAGAAGTAAGAGAATAATAATTATATAAATATTATTAAGGTTAGTATTATAATAGTTCTTAATAATAGTTATACTTATTATTCTCTAGGATCTTAATAGTATATTTAGTATAAACTAGCTATATATAATAATTATTGTCACGGGCTAGAAGCCATATAAATCTATAACCTAGATTGGATGGTAAGAAATTACTGAAGAGTTCTAACTAGGGCCGCGGCGGCTGAATATAAAAAAGGTGTGTGAATATTAGATAAGACTATATAATAAAGTTAATTAGTACATTAATTATAATAGAGTTATATAATATAAGATAGAAGTTTGTTAGTACCTAAGATAGTTTATAAGAGCTTAGTAAGTATAAGTACCTAGTAAGCCCTGCCTATTATACTACCCCCCCTTCTTAAATTAAGATTAGTAGCTCTCCCACGCATCTAGTACTACTATATTAGTAAAGTTAATAGCTAGCTCCTATATAGGCTATTTATAGCCTACCTATTTAATAAGATATTCCCTCTAATAGCCTTATCTAACCTACTTTTTATACTCTTATAATATCTCTTTAACTATATATTTAGTGTTACTATTAACTAGTATAGCTAGTGGCTAGTAATCTCTATTTAACTAACTTAGGAATAGATTACTTGTAGTAGGATATAAAAGACTAATATAGAATATATTATATATCCCTAGGGGAGTATCTAACTAGTATATATATAAGCTAATAGCTTTAAGTATTATAAACTTTATATACTATGTATCTAGCTTATAGCTAGGATAGTCTATTTAGATATTCTATAGGTCTAGCTATACTTTTAACTTAACTATATATTATAGACTTAATAGTTAGAAGTAGTTTAAGTACTCCTCCTAGTATTACTACTATATAGTAGCTAGCTCTAACTAGGCTATACTAGTAGCTTCTTTTATCTTTATTATAATTACCTTAGCCCTAGCTTTTAGTAAATAGGCTATAGTAGTAGTAATGGCCCTATAATTAAGCTCTTTAATATCTAACAGCTTAATATTATAGCTATAGTAGTGTAGCGGACAGGGCCCACTGAATGCTTGAGCTTGTCAGGCACTTGCGATCTGCCTCAGGCACTAATAAACTCATATCTAGCAAGGATACTAGTAGTCACATGACCTTATAGTAATTAATATAATAATTAACCCTATTATATAACCTTATTAACTATTTATATACCCCTTTTTATGTTCAGCTATCACAGCCCTAGTTAGAACCTTTTAGTAATTTCTTACTATCTAAATCTAGGTTATAGATTTATATAGCTTCTAGCCTATAATATTAGAAATCACTCACTTATAAATAAGTTAGACAAATCAGACAAACCAGATGAACTAGACAAACTAGATAAACCAGATAAACTAGATAAACCAGATAAACCAGATAAACCAGATAAACCAGATAAACCAGATAAACCAGATAAACTAGATAAACTAGATAAACTAGATAAACTAGATAAACTAGATAAACTAGATAAACTAGATAAACTAGATAAACTAGTAAGAGATAGCTAAACTAGCTAGATAATATAGATAGTATAAATTATAATAATATATTATTATAGATATTAACATCCTTAGAGGGACCTAATAAATACCTACTATAATAGGATACTATATAAGCAGACCCTATAGCCTAAATAGCCTAGTAGTTATAGGAGATTATAGATTAAATAATCTAAATTAAAGTATAATAAGCTACTACTATCCCTTAGATAGATACTACCCTTATAGTAATAATACCTACCCCTTAGGTAATACCTATAGTACCTACCCCTACTATCACCTCTATTAATAAACTAGTAAGAAGGCCTAAACTAATCCTACTAGACCCTAATTAATATAATAGTATTAATAAAGCTATATATAATATTTTTTATTCTAATCTATTATAGAAGCTAGAAGTTAAYTACTTTATATTTAGTAATTACTATAATTATATATAGTATAYCTTTACTAGGCTTAAGGATTAAGCYACTACTATAATAAGCCCTTAGATAGATTAATATACTTAGAAYTATACTATAATAGGGGCTAACTTAGATTATATARTTAGCTAGCTTAACCTTATATTCTAGGATAGGAATTATATAGAAAAAGCTATAGAAGAACTATACTATYTATAATAAGRTAATTAYCYCTTTTATAATATACTAGTAGACTTTAAYTAGCTRCTAATAGAAGCTAGTARTTATAGTTAGACTAATAATATAAAGTAAACCTTTATTAATAGTACCTTAAATATAAAGATATAAATATAACTCTTTAGTATAGCTAAGGAAGCTAGCTTTAAAGAATATTACTAGTAACTATAAATAATTATAGATTAAATTAAAGCCTTCTATATATAGGGAATAGCTTAGACTAAATAGTATAAGAGAAATATATAAACTATAAATTATAGTTATATTATCTATATCCCTATACTCTTAGTAAACCTAGCCCTAAGTATATTAAGTCCTAGTAATACTATAGACTAGGAGCCTTCCTCTATAACTCTAGCCTGCTAGTACTAATATATAAAATAGATTAATAAAGCTAAATAATCTTATTACTATATAGAAGGAAGATACCTATAATATAGAGCTTTAGACTATATAATTAAAAGCTATTAATACCTAGGTGCTATCTCTCCCCTAAGTAGAGAAATAAAGCTATTATATACCTTATAAACTATTAGATCTATACTAGAAGATAATAAAATAAACCTATAAACCCTAGAGTCTATAGATAAAGCTAGTAAGTTAGAAAACTAGCTACTTCTATAAAGAGACTCTTATAGAGGCTAGTTAAATAGTTAATATAATTAAAAAGCTAGTATTATCTATATCCTAAGAAAGAAGATATACTTACTAATTATAGATAATTTTAAAAGGTTATTAGATTTAATATTCCTAAATTTATTATATCTAGTATAATTAATAAGGAATATAATTATAGAATCCTACCTAATATAGGATATATATCTTATATAATTATAGCTAAATACTTTATTTAGAAGCTATAACTAGAGTAGATTAAGATTAAGTCTATTAATCTAGAAAATTATACTAGTATAATAGGAAGTATTATTTTAATAATTACCTATTTTACTCTAGATATTAATAGTAACTACTAATATTTAGTTTATATATATATAGTGCTAAAGCTAGGTAATAAGACTAATTTAATTCTAGGAACCCTATAGATAAGAGATTAAAGAGTTATAGTAGAGGCTAAAGAGCCTTAATTAAGATTTATAGATAGAACTATAATTAAAAGTATAGAGAATAAGTTAAAGCTAGTAGTAAAGTAAATTAGTACCTAAGGGTTTATAGTTTATAATTAATAGTAAAAGAAGAATAAGATAATATAAATCTTTACTATTAATATTAAGGATATTAAGAAGGCTCTATAGATTAAAAAGTATACTAATCTAACTATAAAGCTACTAATATACTACTATAACTTTCTAGATATATTTAATTAGAAGAAGGCTAATAAGCTACTATTATACTATCTAGAGATAGACTACTAGATTAAGCTAATTAAAGATAAGAAAGAGAAGATAATAGAGTCCTTATAGAGGCTACTATATAGTATATCTTATAGAGAACTACTAGTACTATAGAAGATATTAATAAAGCTACTTAAGAAAGGTTTTATCTATATAAATAGCTTAGCTACTACTACACCTATACTATTTATCTATAAGCTAGAAGGTAGACTATAATTCTATATTAACTATTATATACTAAATATAATTACTAAGAAGGACTATTACCTACTTTTATTAATTAATAAGACTTTAAAGTATATCTCTAAGGTAAAGTAGTTTACTAAATTAGATATAATTATAGTATTCTATAAGATTTATATTACCCCTAGAGATAAGTAATTAATAGCATTCTATATATACTTTAGCCTATTTAAATAACTAGTTATCTCCTTTAGTATAGTAAATATATTAAGTACCTTCTAAAGATATATTAACTAGATACTCTAGGACTTCCTAGATAAGTTTACCTCTATATATATTAATAATATACTAATCTTTATTAATAGATTATTAATAAAGTACTAGTAATATATTTACTAGGTGCTTAAATATCTAAAGAATACTAGATTATAATTAGATATTAATAAATATAAGTTTAAAGTAAAGAGTATAAAATATCTTAGTTTTATTATTAAAGTTAGTAAGAGAGTATAAATAAATCTAGATAAGATAAAAGCTATATTAGAATAGTAAGCCCTTATATTAATCTATAGTATATAATTATTTTTTAGCTTTATAAACTTCTACTAATAATTTATATAGGATTTCTTAGAGATAATATAACTATTAATAGCTTTAACCTATAAGGGTGCCTCCTTTATATAAGAAGATAAATAAGTAAAGGCTTTTAAATTATTAAAGAAGATATTTACTATAGCCCTAATTCTTATATAGTTTAACCCTAATAGGATAATAGTAGTAGAGATAGATATATCTAACTAGGTAACTAGAGCTATTATATTATAGTATAATAATAATAATATACTAAGACTAGTTATTTATATCTCTAAGAAAAATATACTAGTAGAATATAACTATAAGATCTATAATAAGGAGCTACTAGCTATTATTAATACTCTTAAAGAATAGGAATTAGAGTTAATTAGTTTACTATAATTTAAGCTTATTATAGACTATTATAATCTTAAATACTTTAAAATCATCTAAAGGCTTAATAAATAACAGATATACTAGTTATATATATTAAGTAGATTTAACTATAAAATATATTATTAGCTAGGGAAGTTAGCTGCCTACCTAGATATCCTTTTATATAGGGAGTAAGATATACTATAGGGTATAGATAATAATAGACTTAAGATATATAATTATTACTTAGTACTACTTAAGATTATTACTAGCTAGATATATATTTAGGTATTTTATAACTATAAAGTGGTATCTAACCTAGATATAAGGTTGCTAAGTAAATATAGTAATTAATATAATAATTAAATTTATTATATAACCTTATATATAGCACCTATAGGTGAAACACCCTTATTACTAGAAGAATACTAGTAGGAGGCTTAACTAGATAATACTATACTAAGTAAAATATAATAGACTATAGAAGAGGAAGCTATATAGTTCCTTAGTAAGTTATATATATAGATATTAATTACTAAATACTTAATATTACTAGATAGCTACCTACTTTACTAAGGCTATAAATAGGTCCCTAACTTAGAATTATTATAAATAAGAATACTATAGAAGATCTATAACTTAGTATTTACTAGCTACTCTAAAAAGAATATATTATATATTATAATTACTTAGAACTTTTATTAGTTAGAGCTGTCCATAGATATTAAATAATTTATATAGAACTATAATAAGTATAATACTAACTAAATCTAGTATAAATAATAATAGGGATTATTAAAACCCCTGCTAATCCTAGATTATAAATAGTATAAGATTACTATTAACTTTATTATAAAACTACCTACTTCTAACAGCTATAAAGACATTATAGTTATTAGTAATAAACTAGGAAAAGGCATTATTTTAGTACTCTATAAGTAAATAGATATTAAGATAGTAGCTTAGCTACTAATTAACTAGTTTATTAGATACTATAGTATTCCTAGTGTAATTATATTAGACTATAATCTATAGTTTATTAGCTAGTTTTAGGAGTACTTTTATAAGAGGCTAAGTATTTAATAATAACTCTTAATAGTATTCTATCTATAGATAGATAATTAGATTAAATAGATAAATATAATATTAGAGGCTTACCTATAGAACTTCTATAACTATACTTAAAGTAACTAGAAGTTATTATTACTAATAGCCTAACTTATTATTAATAGCAGGGATATTATAAGTATAAGAGTTAGCCTATTCTTCTTAGATTATAGATATAATATTAAGCTACTAGAGATAGAAGAACTAGATTATAAAGCTACTACTATTAATATAGCCTATTTACTAAAAGATAGAGCTAAAGTAATTATAATAAAGATAAGGAAGATTATAGAGATAGCCTAGTTAGAACTAGCTACTACCTAGTAATACTAGAAAGAGTATTTAAACTACTCCTATATAGTAGCCCTATGATATACTATAAAATTAAAGGTCTAGTTAGACATAGAATATCTAAATAGACCACCTAAGCTAGAAGCTTAATATATAGTATATAAAATTTATAGTACTTAAGGCTATTAAATTATATATATACTAATTAGATATACCTTCTAGTATCTATAATATATTCTATATTAGCCTCCTACACCCTGCTACTAATAATCTATTCCTAAGTTAGTTAAATAGTAACTACTAGCTACTAGCTACACTAGTTAACAGTGAAGCTAAGTACCTAGTTAAAGAAATCTTATAAGAGTATAAGAAATAGGTTAGAAAAGGCTATCAGAAGGAGTACCTTATTAAATAGGTAGGTTATAAATAGCTTATATAAGAGCTAGCTATTAACTTTATTAATATAGCAGTACTTAATACTTAGGAAACACACCAGCCCTAATTTAAGAGGGCGGGTAGTGTAGTAGATAGAGCCTACTAAATACTTAAGCTTATCAGGCACTCACAATCTGCCTTAGATACTAATAAACTTATATCTAGTAAGGACACTAGTAGTTATATAATCTTATAGTAATTAATATAATAATCAACCCTATTATATAACCTTATTAACTATTTATATACCCCTTTTTATGTTCGGCTGTCACAGCCCTAGTTAGAACCTTTCAGCGATTTCTTACCGTCCAAATCTAGGTTATAGATTTATATGGCTTCTAGCCCGTGACATATAGTCTAGGAAGAATAGGCTAACTCCTATACTTATAGTATCTTAATTATTAATAGTAAGTTAGGCCATTAGTAGCGATAATTTCTAATTAGTCTAGGTATAATTATAAAAGTTCTATAAGTAGGCTTCTAATATTATATTTATATATTCTATCTATCTATCTATCTGTAGGTAAAAGACTGTTAAGAGATACTATTAGATACTAAGTTATTTATAAAAGTATCCCTAGAATTTACTAATAAACTACTAACTATGATCTAAGGTGATTACACTAGGGATGCTATAGTAGTTAATAAACTAGTTAATTAATAGCTATACTATTATTTTAGAGTCTATTTATTTATAGGGCACTAAGATTATACCCTTCCTAAGCCTATTACTAATTACTATTATATCTTTATATCTATTAGAGGTAGGGAGCTTAGTAATAAAGTTAATAGTAATCTTCTACTACTTATAATCTAGGATTAGTAGGGGTTTTAATAGCCCTTAATATTATTCTTACTATATATAGTTAGTACTATACTTATTATAGTTCTTTATAAATTATCTAATATCTGCTAAGAGTTCTAGCTAGTAGAAGTTCTAGGTAACTATTAAGTATAGTATATTCTTTCTAGGGTAATCTATTAATACTAAATTATATATTTCCTATAAGATCTATATCTATAAGGGTTTAGAGTCTAGGACCTATTTGCAGCCCTAGTATAGTAAGTAACTATCTAGTAATATTAAATATTCTATAATTAATATCTATATATATAACTCTTTTAGGAATTATATAGCTCCTTCCTCTATTATCTTATATATCTCTTATAGACTAGTATTATCTAATATAGCTTCCATCCAGTGTTCCTTAAGCAGTGAGAGTGTTTTATCTATATATATTATATATAAGGTTATATAATAATCTTAATTATTATATTAATTACTATATTTATTTAGTAATCTTATATCTAGGTTAGGTAACTCTCTATAGTTTTAAAATACTTATATATATGCCTAACTAGTAATAATCTTAAGTAGTACTAAGTAATAGTTATATACCTTAAGTCTATTATTATCTATATCCTATGGTATATCTTATTCTCTCTAGGATAGTATATTAGGGTAAGTAGCTAGTTTTCTAGGCCTATAGTATATTTTATAATTAAATCTACTTAGCTAGTATAACTAATATATCTATTATTTATTAAGCCTATAGGTTATCTTAAAGTATTTAAGGTTATAGTAGTCTATAATAAGCTTAAATTATAGTAGGCTAATTAGTTCTAATTCTTATTTCTTTAGTATATTAATAATAGTAAGTAACTCTTTATTATAGATCTTATAGTTATATTCTACTAGTATATTTTTCTTTAAGATATAGGTAACTAGCCTTAATATATTATTATTATTATACTATAATATTATAGCACCTATTACCTAGTTTAAAGTATTAGTCTTAACTACTATCTGTAAGAGCACCTATAGAATGCTCCCTATTGAATGGTAGATAATGTGGTAGTAGTAATACCTTCATAGTAGAACTAATCACTAAGGTGCGAGCATCTCGCACCTTAGTAGTTAATAATATCTCTATGGGTCATATGCCACATATATAATGCCTATAGTTTAGCTATATATAGGTTTACTATATCTAATAACTATCTCCCCTCTTTATATACTATATCTCTATAGTAGGAGATGGTATTATAGCATCTCCTAATCTATATAAATTATATCTCCTTATTAGTCTATTTAGAATGGTTTTATTATCATTACTTAGCATTATTTATTAGTATAAGGTAATAATATTATTATTAACTAATATATTACTCCCTTAAGTAATATTTATTATATAATAATTTAATCTTATTATTATAAATATTCTAAATAGCTTTATATAATACTTATTTAGTAGTATAGAAGCTTCTTCTCTTTATAAATTTATAGATTCTCTTCTCCTTCTTCTCTTCTCTTATTAATAGTATTAAATCTTTTATTATATAAGTACTTTATCTTATTCTTCCTTATTATATATTCCTATTTAGCTTCCTTAATTATCTTTATAATTATATTATCTATATTATCTTATTCTATTTTATTTTACCTTAGTTATTATAAGTAATTGTAGTTACAGGTTCTCCTATTATAGGCTATTATAATCTATTTATATTAATATAACTATATAGTTATTTAATTAAATATATATAGCTCTTAG
>NW_025091225.1:1695514-1720823 GCF_018404265.1 Aspergillus viridinutans | reverse complement strand
TTAGTTCTTTTACTCTATATATCTTACTTACTCTACTCTTTTAAAGTTTCCTTATATAGCTCTACTACTAGCTTACTATATTATAATACTCTCTAGTACTACTAGCTATACCCCTACTATAAGTAAGGCTAATACTTTAGTAGCTATTATTAGTATAGCCTAGGCTTTTAAGATCTAGATTTATATTAGTAGTAGTCTACTCTCTTATAGTATACCCCTAGTATCTATTCCTACTAGGCCCCTATCTCTAATCCTATCTTTTAAGATAGTATATAGCTTCCTAACTTCTATCTCTAATAGGGTTTTTACTCCTATCTTAGCTCCTACTAGTTTTAATACTCCTGCCCTAGCTCTAGCTAGTTCTAATATTATTACTATAGCTCTAGCTACTTAGCTTAGTATATCTTTTAGTACTATTATAGCTTTTATTTATTTATTTTATAGGTAAGTTTACATCCCTCCTACTTTACTTATTCTAGCTAATTATATAGTAGGGTTTAAGACTACTCCCCCTTTAGGGATTAAGATATTATTATTTTTATTTTTCTTTAGGTACTATATATATAGCCTTTAGGCCTAATATAATATATTCTCTCTATTAACTATATCTTTTCTCTTATAGATTTTATAAACTACTTATAGACTTTAGTATCTTTAATATATTTATAGGGTTCCTATATATTATGCTTATCTTCCTATCTATACTATTAGACTAGGTATTAATCTTTATTATATATTTTTTAGTATTTAAGAATAGCAGCTATCTCCTATTCTTTATTACCTTTAATAATTATAGGCCCTAGGTAAGGTGCTTACTTAGTGTCTCTTTTATATAGTTTAAGTAGAGAGATATAGAATATATTATATATTCTTCCCTATAAATCTAGTAAGCATAGTCTATATACTTATTTTCCCTATTTCTTAATAATTTTAAATAGCCTAAGTATTCTACTTACTAGCTTCTAGTTTAGCCTAGGGATAGTGATGTTCTTTACTTATAGTATTATATAGTCTTTAATATTTAGTAATATTTTAGTATACTTCCTATTATACTACTTCTTTATCTACTCTTTTAATCTTATAAGTAGTATATATAGCTTTATATAGTTCTTATTTAGCTCTACTACTCTATTAATTATAGCTAGTGCCTTAGTATGTTCTTCTAGAATTTAGATATTAATCTATAGGCTAGCCTTAAAGCCTATAAGTATATTTTATAGTAATATACCTAGTATACTATATATAGTATTATTATAGATAAACTATACTATTAGTAACTAACTAGCTTAGTCATCTTATATCTAGCTAATATATACTTACAGGTAGTACTCTAGCACCTAGTTTATATATTTAGTTTACCTATTAGTTTATAGATAGAATACTATTAATAGCCTTCTATATACTCCTAGGCAGTAGTAGAGGGTAGACTAGAATATACTAGTAAATAAGCTATCTCTATCTAATATAAGGTTTATTAGTATACTAAATAGTAGTATAACCTTCTTATAGAATATTTCTACTAGCTATATTACATTAATGTCCTTCCTTATAGAGATATATAGTAAGTATTTAGTAAATAGATTAATAATAACTAGTACTGCGTCATACACCTTCCCCTACTATTTTAAGGGTAGGAGGCCTATAATAAAGTCTATATTTATCTACTATACTAGCTTTATAGGAGTAGGTAGTGGTTCTAGCTTACTATAGGGCTTATACTAATATACTATAATTCTCTAGTAGATATTATACTTATCTATATACCTCTTAATATCTTACACTAACTTATACTAATAATATCTATATTTAATATTTTCTAAAGTATATCTATATCAGTGATAACCCCCCTATAGGTTATTATAGTTTATTTTTATAATTTCCATACACAGCGCTGCAGATTTTAGTATATAGATATAGTTTTTATATTATAGAAGTCTATCTATAACCTTCTATATTAAGAGACTTAGCTTATCTATATCTTCTATAGCTATATCTAGTAGTTTCTACTATATAAATATATTAATATCTTAAACCATGTATAGTAGGTCTACTATAGCTACTAGGATTTCTATAATATAGGCTATTTTAGAGATAAGTACCTTATATATATTACTCTATAGTACTAGGAGGTCTAGACCCTCTATATTACTAGTAGTATCTCTCTTATCTATTAGTATATTCTATCTATAGGTAGTAGCTTTTATTTAGATATCTATAAGATACTTCTAACTTATCTCTTATACCTTTTTAAGCCATGCTATGCACACTCTTATTTTATTTTATAGGAGGTAATTATCTAGTTATAGAAGCCCTATATAGAGCTTATTTTATAGTATAGATAGCTATAATAGGTCTATATTATTAATTTTAGCCTTATTAGTATAGTCTAGATAATAACTAGGTGTATTAGCAGGGTTGCTAGTCCCTAGATAGTATTTAATTAAGAAGTTAAATATAGATAAGTATTCTACCTATCTTATCTAATATAGATTTAGCTTCTTTATTATTATAAAATAGTATAAATTAGTATAGTTAGATAATACTAGAATAGGGAATTTACTCCCTTTTAGGTAGTGCCTCTATTACTTAAAGTATTTTACTATTACTAGTAGTTTAGAGTTATATATTTAGTAGTTCTTCTCTACTATAATAAGCTTCCTTAACTAAAATACTATTAGATATTATTCTACTCTAAATAGCTAAGTAAGTACTCTAGCTATTATCTATTTTAATATATCTATCTATAGATAGACCTATAATTCTAGGTTAAAGTACTATAGTATTAGTATAGTTATAAAGTATTACTTTAGCTCTTTAAATACTTCTAATACCTTCTATATTAGTATAAATTATATAGTTTTATTATCTTTCTTTATTAATTCAGACAGGGGTGTAGTAATCTTTAAGTATTTTTTAATAAATTAATAATAGAAGTTTATAAACCCTAGGAAGATCTATATCTCCCTAATACTATATAGTATTAGCTATTCTATAATAGTTTTAACTTACTTAGGTTCTATATATATATTATAGATTCTAACTATAAAGCTAAAAAAATCTACTTCTTTAATATAGAATATATATTTACTAAGCTTAGTATATAGTTTTACTTTCTATAATTAATATAGTACTACTTAGATATGCTTCTTATATTCCTTCTTATTCTAGGAGTAGATTAATATATTATCTAGATAGATAATATAGTAAATATTAAGTAGGTTACTTAGTATACTATTAATATATACCTAGAAGGTAGCTAGTATATTAACTAGTCTAAAAGATATTACTTAGTATTTATAGTACCTATACTATATTCTAAATACAGTCTTCCACTTATTACTAGGTTTAATTCAGATCTAGTAATATATATTATATAGGTCTAGCTATATAAAGATCTTTACTCTTAATAGCCTATCTAGTATCTTACTAATTAGGGGTAGGGGGTAGTAGTTCTTAATTATTATAATATTTAGATCTTAATAGTTAATATATAATTATAGGCTGCTATCTTTCTTTAGAGTAAAAAGAATTAATACTTCTATAGAGCTCTTAGATTATTTTATCTACCCCTTTTCTAATATATCTTTAATATATTTTTTTAAGACCTATAGCTCTATAGTAGAGAGATTATATATTAGCCTAAATAGGGGCTGCTTCCCTGGTTCTAGCTTAATAGTATAGTTATACTCTATATTTAGAGTAAGTATATTAGCTTTCTTATTAGAAAAGATATCTATAAACTCTTAGTATTACTCTAGGAGTATTAATTCTCCTACTATTAAGATAAAGAATAAGAGCACTTCTCCTTCTACTATCTCCTATAGGTAGATAATAAATATTATATTACTAGCTAGGATACTCTTTATATATTCTTCTAGTAATATAACTTCTACCCTAGATATATTAGCTAGATCTTTATCTACCTAATATTCCTATATATATTATATAAAATTAATTATTAGATTTACTACTACTAGCCATGGCTACCCTAGGATAAAGTTATACCCTATTATATCTACTATATAAAATTCTATCTTAATACTTCAGGGTGTTCCCTATATATCTATAGTAGTAATATATAAGTAATATCTTCTATATAATATTATCTTTTAGCTATTAATAGCCTTAATTTAGTAAGGCATGCCTATTACTTATAGTAGTAGGTTTTCTTTTACCTAATATTAACTAATAAAGTTCCCCTATATATCTATATCTAGAAGTAAGCTAATATCCTTCCTAGCTATATTATTAGTTAGTTTATTTATAGCTACTTTTATATTTAGTATTAAGGATATAGTATTTATAGTTCTCTTATCTAGGTCTAGTACTACTACTATATATATTACTAGGCTATCTAATTTTTTAACTCTATATTACTCTTAGTATACTTTAGGCATCTAATTATAATATAGCCTTTATTATTATAATTATAGTACCTAATTAGGCCTCTATCTTCCTTAGAGTAATACTTCTTTTAATTATAGAAACTATATTTTTTTAACTCTAGGCCTCTATCTTATCCTTAGTAGTCTCTATAGCTAGATATATCTACTCTTCTTAATAAGCTATCTTTATATTCTACTATTTAGCTCTTAATAGATATAACTTTATTAATATAACTACTATATAAGAGGTCCTCTATAATCTAGTATTATAGAATCTTATTTTATATACTAGTATATAGTTTTATCTAGAGTTAGATCTTTCTTTACTTATCTAAGTAGCTAATACTAAGCTAGGATTTCTATTACTCTAAGTATACTATAAAGTTAGCTACTATCTATAACTCTAATTATCTAGCATCTATATATTTCTATATAGTATTATATACTAAGGTCTTTAGGTTATTAACTTACTTTAGTAGAAATTAAGTAAGTTACTCCTATATCTACTTTATAGATAATAACTTATAATACCTTATCTACTAGCTAAGTATTTTATTAGTAAGTAATAGAACTACTACTTTAATCTTTTAGTAGTTCTTAGTATAGTATTAAGAATATTACTTAAAATATACTATTATACTATTAATAAATTTTATATAATTATGTATATTTTTAAATTAGAAACCTATAGTAAATAGAGCCTTTAGTACTAATTTAGGACCTATATCTAATAAGTTATCTTATTTATTATTATTATAGATAGGCAGTTTAGTATTATTATTATTTATATATACTATAGGTGGTGTAGATCTAGTTCTAAGGGGTATCTATATCTTATTATTTATAGTTATTAGTTTATTAGGTATATTTTACTTAGGTTTACCCTAAATAGTTTATATAGATAAGGTAATAGTCTAGTCTTATACACCCTATATTTACTATATATATATAATAGTTTTACTAAGCTTTTTAAGCATCTTATTATTATATTTAATCTACTTTAGTTTAGTAACCTATCTCTATATAGCTAGGAAATCTTCTCTTAAAAATTAAGAGGATCTCTACCTAGTAATATTACTATGCTCTAGAGTAGTTAGGGTACTGCCTCTATATTAATTTATATATATATTTATATTATTAGGTTATAGTTATCCTATATTAGGGGTGCTCCTAGTAGAAACTATCTTACTTTAGTAAAATATATAAAAGTACTCCTACTAGGTTATCTTAATATAGTAGAGTAATTAGAACTATAAGAGCACCTATAGAATACTCCCTATTAAATAGTAGATAATATAGTAGTAGTAATACCTTTATAGTAGAACTAATTACTAAGGTGTGAGCATCTTGCACCTCAGCAGTTAATGATATCTCTATGGGTCATATACTATATATATGATCCCTGCAGTTTGGCTATGTACAGGTTCGCTGCGTCTAACACTATCTTCCTATTAGGGTTAAACTATATAAGAATTAAGGCTATAGTAAATATCTTCTTTAGTAACTTAAAGACTTTTACTTACTTATCTCCCCATGCAAAGGAGGCTCCTTTATATATTAATACTATTAGGGGTTATACTATATCTAAAAAGTCCTATATAAACTATTAATAGAAATTTATAAAGCCTAGGAAGGATTATATACCTTATACTAAGGTTAGGGTCTACTATTCTAGTATAGCTTCTACTTTAGCTAGATCTATTTATACTCCTTTACTAGCTTTAATAATAAATCTAAGATACTTTATACTTTTCACTTTAAACTTATACTTATTAATATCTAGTTATAGTCCAGTATTCTTTAAGTATTTAAGTATTTATTAGATATATTATTAATACTTTATTAATAAGCTATTAGTAAAGATTAATATATTATTAATATATATAGAAGTAAATTTATCTAGGAAGTCTTATAGAATCTAATTTATATACTATTAAAAGATGCTTAGTGTGTTTACTATACTAAAGGGGGTAATAAGCTATTTAAATAAGCTAAATTATATATAGAATACTATTAACTACTTATCTCCTAAGGTGATATAAATCTTATAGAATATAATAATTATATCTAGCTTAGTAAACTACTTTACCTTAGAGATATATTCTAGGGTCTTATTAATTAAGAGTAATGGGTATTAGTCCTTTTTTATAATTATATTTAAAGTATAATAATTAATACAGAATTATAGCCCCCCTCTAGATTTATAAATAAATAATACTAGTGCTATAGTAGCAGAACTACTAATATAGATAAAACCCTTCTCTAATAGTTCTATTAGTATCTTTTATAGAACTAGGACCTCCCTATATAATATACTATAAAGTAGCCCTTATAGTAGCTCTATTAGCTTACCCTTCTTATCCTTAACTAGCTTAATTTAGTAATTAATACCTAGATAGTATAATAGTAATTTATTAGCCTTCTTCTAGTTAAATACCTCTAAGGATTTATAGTAGTATGCTAGTAGCTTTATAGTTAGATTAGTATACTTCTTAACTTATAGGGCCTTCTTAATATCCCTAATACTAGTAGTAAAGATCTATATTATCTTATCTTTTCTTTACTACTAATTATAAACTATAAACTCTTAAGTACTAATCTATTTTACTATTAGCTTTAGCTTATTCTTCCTACTCTTTAACTATAACTCTATCTATAAACTTTAAATAAGACCCTTTAGCTTCTACTATAGCTCTTTAGTCTCTTATCTATAGGATCTCTAGGATTAAATCTATCCCCTTACCTAGCTTTAGCACTATATAGGTATAGACTAAATATTAATAGTTACTATTAATATCTAGAGTAAAGTAGGTAATTATTAAAATAATACTTCCTATTATACTAGTATAGTTCTCTAGGTTAATAGGCCTAATCTTAATCTGCTCTAGTTATAGTTTCTATATAAAATATTTAGCTATAATTATATAAGATATATATCCTATATTAGGTAGGATTCTATAGTTATATTCCTTATTAATTATACTAGATATAATAAATTTAGAAATATTAAATCTAATAACCCTTTAAAATTATCTATAATTAGTAAGTATATCTTCTTCCTTAGAATATAGGTGTTATGGCACTAGCACCGCAGAGCGGACGCGACGGGCAGAACTAAAGGATAATAACAGCTAATTAATCTCTAGTTATCAGATTCCTATAGAAGATGCTAAATACAACTACCCTATTATATAACTATTAGTATAGCATCTACTATAAAGAGCATAGTAACTAATCTAATATTTTAGAGTATTACTATAAAATATTAGATTACTTAATATAAAATATTATAGTGCTGCTATAATATAAGGAACTATATAAGGATATTTATTACTATTATATCTAGTACTCTTAGTTTAGTTCTTTATATTTAGTATAAGTAACTTACTTAAGTATAAGTTTACTAGTCTAATTTATTAGATACTCTTTTACTATTAAGGATATATCCTTAATAGGCCTTACTTCTATCTTTACTATTATTATTCTTATTATCCTTAATCCTGGATAGGATTATTATACCTTTAGATTATATTAGATCTTAGTTAGATTATTACATCATGTATCACTATATACCTAGGTTAGTATATAGTAGGCTACCATAGAGGGTAGGCCTTAGGTAAGTATTAGATATAGTCTAGGGACTATATCATCCTATTCCTAAAGTAGTTAACTAGCAGAGAATAGCAGAGATAGATCCTAGGGTATAATATATTAAATACTATATAGTATAAATCACTTTAGGAAGTTTAACAGACTCTTAATATTAAATATTATAGTAAATAATATATTATAAACCCCCACTAACTTAAATATTAGATGCGCTGGAATATAGCAGTAAGTGGCTATATAGACTTAGATTATAGTAGAAGGTCTAAGGGACTAGATTAAATAGCTCTAGGAGTATATCTATTAATTAGAAGGTTAATTTATAGCTAAGTCTATTAAGATTAGACTATTGGAACTATTTAATAGAAGTTAATCTAAGTTATAAGTATTTCTTATATAGTTAGATATATATATCTAGATAAACTAAGAGAAACTTATTAATAAAGTAGATAAGGTTTTATTTACTATAACTTATCTAACTAGACTAGTATTTAATTAGCTTAAATCTTTTATTAGGGATTATCAGGAGCACACTAATAATAACTAGGCTAATAAAATAGATAAAATATTCACTAGTTATAATATATTTAAGAAATAATTAGAGAATACTTTTAGTAATATTAATAAAGAGTATAATGCTAAGAGATAGCTATAGTAGTTTAAATAGATAGGATCTATAGGGAAATATATATTATAATTCTAATAGATTATATCCTACTTGAACTAAGATAAAGATATAAATATTACATAATTTAAAGAAGGCTTGAAGCTAGATATCTAAGAAAAGTTAATTTAGATAGAGTAACTAAGTAAGCTTAGCAGAATAATTAAGTAAGTAGTTAAGATTAATAATAAACTATAAGATTTTTATATATATAGGAAGAAATAAAATAATTAGAATATCTTTAGTAGCAGGTATACTATAAGTTATTAACTAAATAATAGAAGGCTAGCTTAGTTATAGAGCTAAGGATATATAGATCCTTATAGGCTATATCTAATAGAGTTAGATGTAATATAATTAGTACTTTCTAGTAAGGAAAGAGAATAGTAAAGATATAATAAGTTATATTTTAGTTATAGGAAATAGGGATATATATTAAAAGACTATAAGTAATAATCTAGGTAGGGTTAGCAGGATAAAATAAAATAGCTTAGGGTAATAGTAGAGTTCTATACTAGTAGAGAAGCTTATAATATAACTAGCACTATTATAATTAAGAAAAAGAGTAATAAGTAGCTAGAAAACTATTTAAAGAATATATAACTCTTAATAATAATAAAATTAAAAAAGAGCTTTAAGAGGAAGACTCTACTAATTATAAAAGTATAAATAATAATTAGCCTACTAAAGACTTAAATATGCTTGTAGCCACTAATTAGAAATTATTAAATAGTAATAAAGATAGTCTTATTAATTAGGAGAATATTATATCTAGAGGGCTTATTTACTAATAGATAATGCTTACTAATAAAGATTAGAATATTAGTTTTAATAAAGAAAAGACTAACTAGGATTAGATTATTAGTTCTAATAAAGAAAAGACTAACTATAAAGAGCTAGATTAAGTAGATTTTCCTGTGATAGATTAAACTATAATTAATTAGCCTATTAATCTACTTAATAAAGAGTATAGAACTTAGTAGGTAAGCCTTAACCCTAATAAGAAGTAGTCCTATAAGATTTCTAAGATATCTTAAGATAATTCCCTAAAAAATAATTATAAAGTAGATTAATATACTATATAGCTATAATAACTAGATAAAAAGTAGTTAGTAGAACTATAAGTGCACTAGTTAAATATATAGATTCTTAAGAAAGTGAAATAAGGAGTGAAAGGATATGTTTACTAGAATCTAGAGTACTAGACCTAAGTAAAGTTATAGAATAAGTATATATCTAGATATAATAAATATCCTTTATAGTATTAAAGATATAGATACTAGTTAAATAAATATTTCTATAAACTTAGAGAGGTATTAGAAAAGAGACTACTAGGACTATTTTATAGGAAATATAATTATATCTAGTATCTATATAAATATTTCTAAGGATATCTAAAATATTATAAAGTACTCTAGATTACTTATTATAATAATAATTATAGTATTTACTATAATAATAAGTATATAGTAAAGTTTTAGCTAGAGATACTAATAGTTATAAAGGAAAATATTACTTATCTATATTAGAGACTTAAATATTTTTATAGGGGATATAGATAACACCTAGATTATAATATAATATATTAGATAGTATATTTTAAAGACTAATATATAATATATTACTAAGGAAAGTTAGAGGGAGGATATTTCCTAGTACTAATAAGAGATACTAGATTACTAAAATAGAAAGATAAATACCCTTACCTTATAGTTATAGAAGTATAATATAGAAAATACTTAAAACTCTAAGCTTATATCCTAAATTAGCTAACCTAAGTAATAGTTAACTTAGGAGTAATAAGGAATTATATAAATCTAGGATTTATAGAGAAGCTAGGGCTTCTAGGAATTATAAAAGTAGTATCTAAACTAATTATAGATTTAAATAAAGAGAATTTAGGAACTCTCTTAATTATAACTAAGTTAGGGACTATACTAATAATTATATTAGACTACTTTAAATAACTAAACTTTAATATTATACTAATAGGATAGTATAATATAGTATTAAGGATTCTATAGCTTAGGAATTATAATTAAGTAATTAACTAGAAGATAGAAAGTCTATAGTTTAATTATAAATACTTATAATAAGACTAGATTAAAGGGGAGACTGGGGCCTTATAGTATATTAGATTAAAGAAAAATAATAGTAATACTAAGTAGTTAAGAGATAAACTAAGAAGAGTAGTAATTAGCTAGAGTATAATAATAGTACTAGTAGTAATTAAGCTATTATAATATATAGTAATAATAGAGTTACTAAGATAGGCACCTAAGAGTAGTAAAGAATATACTAATATTATAATACTAGAGAGTAAGACCTAGGAAAGTAAGAATAAAGAAATAAGATTTAGTTTAGGAACCTAATAGATTTTAGTAGTAGCTAATTAGAGTATAGATAAGATTTATAATAATAACCCTAGAAAATACTAGAAGATAGCTATTAAGACAGCTCTACCTAAGGTATATTATAAGTTTAGAGATATATTTAAATAACCTAAATAGTATAAACTACTAAAGTATAGAAAGCATAACTATAAGATTCTATTATTAGAAGGGAAATTACTAGTATATAAAAGAATATACTAGATATTAGAGAAAGAATTAGTAATACTAAAGGAATATATTAATAAATAGCTATAACTTAGGAAGATATAACTATTAAACTTACTAGCAGGATATAATATACTCTTTATACCTAAAAAAAATAGAAGTCTATAACTCTATGTAGATTATAGACTACTAAATATAAAAATAATTAAGAATTATTATCTACTTCTATTAATCTATAAAATCTAAGATTAAATTTAAGGAGCTAAGTAGTTTATAAAGTTAGATATTATAGATATATATAATTACCTCTAAATTATAGAAGGTAATGAATAGAAAATAGTATTTAGAATAAAATATAGTTATTTTAAATACTTAGTAATACTATTTAGGCTTACTAATATATTACTATTATTCTAGAGATTTATTAATAAAGTACTATATAAGTACTAAGATCTCTTTATAATAGTTTATTTAGATAATATCTTAGTCTTTAATTAAGATAAGATAGAATATAAAGAATATATTAAGATAGTATTAAAGGAGCTTTAGGGAGCTAATATTAAGTTAAAACTAAAAAAATATAAATTTAATATCTAAGAGACTAAGTTCCTAGGACATTAGATATCTATAAAAGGGATCTATATAGACTAGAATAAGGTATGTCACGGGCTAGAAGCCATATAAATCTATAACCTAGATTTAGACAGTAAGAAATCACTGAAAGGTTCTAACTAGGGCTATGACAGCTAAACATAAAAAGGGGTATGCAAATGGTTAATAAGGTTATATAATAGGGTTAATTATTATATTAATTACTATAAGATTATATAACTACTAGTATCCTTACTAGACATAAGTTTATTAGTGCCTAAGGTAGATCATAAGTACCTAATAAGCTTAAGTATTTAGCAGGCCCTATCTACTATACTACCCCCCCTCTTAAATCAGGGCTAGCATACTTCCCAAGCATTAAGTACTACTATATTAATAAAGTTAATAGCTAGCTCCTATATAGGCTATTTATAACCTACCTATTTAATAAGGTACTCCTTCTAGTAGCCTCTCCTAATCTATTTCTTATACTCTTATAAGATTTCTTTAACTAGGTACTCAGCTTTACTATTAACTAGTATAGCTAGTAGCTAGTAGTTACTATTTAACTAACTTAGGAATGGATTGTTAGCAGCAGGGTATAGGAGGCTAATATAGAATATATTATAGATACTAAGAGGTGTATCTAATTAGTATATATATAATTTAATAGCCTTAAGTACTATAAATTTTATATACTATGTATTAAGCTTCTAGCTTAGGTAGTCTATTTAGATATTCTATAAGTCTAATTAGATCTTTAATTTTATAGTATACTATAGGGCTACTATATAGGAGTGGTTTAAATACTCTTTCTAGTATTACTAGATAGTAGCTAGTTCTAACTAGGCTATCTCTATAACCTTCCTTATCTTTATTATAATTACTTTAGCTCTATCTTTTAGTAAATAGGCTATACTAATAGTAGTAGCTTTATAATCTAGTTCCTCTATCTCTAGTAGCTTAATATTATATCTATAATCTAAGAAGAATAGGCTAACTCCTATACTTATAGTATCCCTGCTATTAATAGTAAGTTAGGCTATTAGTAATAATAACTTCTAGTTACTTTAAGCATAGTTATAGAAGTTCTATAGGTAAGCCTCTAATATTATATTTATCTATTTAATCTAATTATCTATCTATAGATAAAATACTATTAAGAGTTATTATTAAATACTTAATCTCTTATAAAAGTGCTCCTAAAACTAGCTAATAAACTATAGGCTATAGTCTAATATGATTATACTAGGAATACTATAGTATCTAATAAACTAGTTAATTAGTAGCTAAGCTACTATCTTAGTATCTATTTACTTATAGAGTACTAAAATAATACCTTTCCCTAGCCTATTACTAATAACTATGATGTCTTTACAGCTGTTAGAAGTAGGTAGTTTTATAATAAAGTTAATAATAATCTTATACTATTTATAATCTAGGATTAGCAGGGGTTTTAATAATCCCTACTATTATTTATACTAGACTTAGTTAGTGCTATACTTATTATAGTTCTATATAAATTATTTAATATCTATAGATAGCTCCAACTAATAAAAGTTCTAAATAATTATAGTATATAGTATATTCTTCCTAGGGTAGCTAGTAAATACTAAGTTATAGGTCTTCTATAGTATTCTTATTTATAGTAGTTCTAAGTTAGGGACCTATTTATAGCCTTAGTAAAGTAGGTAGCTATCTAATAATATTAAGTATTTAGTAATTAATATCTATATATATAACTTACTAAGAAACTATATAGCTCCCTCTTCTATAGCCTATTATATTTTACTTAGTATAGTATTATCTAGTTAAGCCTCCTACTAGTATTCTTCTAGTAATAAGGGTGTTTTGCCTGCGGGTGCTATATATAAGGTTATATAATAAATTTAATTATTATATTAATTATTATATTTACTTAGTAACCTTATATCTAGATTAGATACTACTTTATAATTATAAAATACCTAAATATACACCTAGCTAGTAATAACCTTAAGCAGCACTAAATAATAATTATATATCTTAAGTCTATTATTATCTATACCCTATAGTATATCTTACTCCCTATATAAAAGGGTATCTAGGTAGGCAGCTAACTTTCCTAGCTAATAGTATATTTTATAGTTAAATCTACTTAGTATATATAACTAGTATATCTATTATTTATTAAGCCTTTAGATAGTCTTAAAGTATTTAAGATTATAATAATCTATAATAAGCTTAAATTATAGTAAACTAATTAACTCTAATTCCTATTCTTTAAGGATATTAATAATAGCTAGTAGCTCCTTATTATAGATCTTATAGTTATATTCTACTAGTATATTCTTCTTAGAGATATAGGTGACTAGTCTTAGTATACTATTATTATTATACTATAATATAGTAGCTCTAGTCACCTAGTTAGATATATCTATCTCTACTACTATTATTCTATTAGGGTTAAACTATATAAAAATTAGGGCTATAGTAAATATCTTCTTTAATAATTTAAAAACCTTTACTTATTTATCTTCCTATATAAAGAAGGCACCCTTATAGGTTAGAGCTATTAATAATTATATTATCTCTAAGAAATCCTATATAAATTATTAGTAAAAGTTTATAAAGCTAAGGAATAATTATATACTATAGGCTAATATAGGGGCTTATTATTCTAATATAGCTTTTACYTTAYCTAGATYTATTTATACTCYCTTACTAGCTTTAATAATAAAACTAAGGTATTTTATRCTCTTTACTTTAAACTTATACTTATTAATATCTAATTATAACCTAGTATTCTTTAGATATTTAAGTACCTAGTGAATATATTACTAGTACTTTATTAATAATTTATTAATAAAGATTAGTATATTATTAATATATATAGAGGTGAACTTATCTAGGAAGTCCTAGAGTATTTAATTAATATATCTTTAGAAGGTACTTAGTGTATTCACTATACTAAAGAGGGTAACTAGCTATTTAAATAGGCTAAAGTATATATAAAATACTATTAACTACTTATCTCTAGGGGTAATATAGATCTTATAGAATACTATAATTATATCTAACTTAGTAAACTACTTTATCTTAGAGATATACTCTAGAGTCTTATTAATTAATAGAAGTAGGTAATAGTCCTTCTTAATAATTATATTTAATATATAGTAGTTAATATAGAATTATAGTCTACCTCCTAGCTTATAGATAAATAGTATAGGTGTAGTAGTAGCTAAGCTACTTATATAGATAAAATCTTTCTTAAGTAGCTCTATTAATATCTTCTATAGTACTAGTAGTTCTCTATAAAATATACTATATAATAGCCTCTATAAAGGCTCTATTATCTTCTCTTTCTTATTCTTAATTAGCTTAATCTAGTAGTCTACCCCTAGGTAGTATAGTAGTAGCTTATTAGTCTTCTTCTAATTAAATATATTTAGAAAGTTATAGTAGTATATTAGTAGCTTTATAGCTAGATTAGTATACTTTTTAACCTATAGGGCCTTCTTAATATCCTTAATATTAGTAGTAAAGATCTATATTATCTTATCCTTCTTTTACTATTAATTATAAATTATAAACCCTTAGATACTAATTTACTTTATTACTAGCTTTAACTTATTCTCTATACTTTTAATTATAGTTTTATTTATAAATCTTAATTAAAGCCCTTTAGCCTCTATTATAGCTCTTTAATCTCTTATCTATAGGGTCCCTAGAATTAAATTAGTCTTATTATCTAGCTTTAGTACTATATATATATAGACTAAATATTAGTAGTTACTACTAATATCTAGAGTAAAATAGATAATTCTTAAAATAATACTTCCTATTACACTAGTATAATTTTCTAAATTAATAGACTTAATTTTAATCTACTCTAGTTATAGCTTCTAAATAAAGTATTTAGCTATAATTATATAAGATATATATCCTATATTAGGTAGGATTCTATAATTATATTCCTTATTAATTATACTAGATATAATAAATTTAGGAATATTAAATCTAATAATTCTTTAAAATTATTTATAATTAGTAAGTATATCTTCTTTCTTAAGATATAGGTAATACTAGCTTTTTAGTTATATTAATTATTTAACTAGCCTCTATAAGAGTCTCTTTATAGGAGTAGCTAGTTTTCTAACTTACTAGCTTTATCTATAGACTCTAGGGTTTATAGATTTATTTTATTATCTTCTAGTATAGGTCTAATAGTTTATAAGGTATATAGTAGCTTTATTTCTTTACTTAGGAGAGGGATAGTGCCTAGATATTAGTAGCTTTTAATTATATAGTCTAAAACTCTATATTATAGATATCTTCCTTCTATATAGTAATAAGATTATTTAGCTTTATTAACCTATTTTATATATTAGTACTAGCAGGCTAGAGTTATAGAGGAAGGCTTCTAGTCTATAATATTATTAGGACTTAGTATACTTAGGGCTAGGTTTACTAGGAGTATAGGGATATAGGTAATATAATTATAGTTTATAGTCTATATATTTCTCTTATATTATTTAGTTTAAGCTATTTCCTATATATAGAAGGCTTTAATTTAGTCTATAATTATCTATAGTTACTAATAATACTCTTTAAAGCTAGCTTCCTTAGCTATACTAAAGAGTTATATTTATATCTTTATATTTAAGGTACTATTAATAAAGGTTTACTTTATATTATTAGTCTAACTATAATTACTAGCTTCTATTAGTAGCTAATTAAAGTCTACTAGTATATTATAAAAGAGGTAATTACCTTATTATAAATAGTATAGTTCTTCTATAGCTTTTTCTATATAATTCCTATCCTAGAATATAAGGTTAAGCTAGCTAACTATATAATCTAAGTTAGCCCCTATTATAGTATAATTCTAAGTATATTAATCTATCTAAGGGCTTATTATAGTAGTAGCTTAATCCTTAAGCCTAGTAAAGATATACTATATATAATTATAGTAATTACTAAATATAAAGTAGTTAACTTCTAGCTTCTATAGTAGATTAGAATAGAAAATATTATATATAGCCTTATTAATACTATTATATTAGTTAGAGTCTAGTAGGATTAGTTTAGGCCTTCTTACTAGTTTATTAATAGGGGTGATAGCAGGGGTAGATATTATAGATATTATCTAAGAGGTAAGTATTACTACTATAAGGATAGTATTTATCTAAGAGATAGTAGTAGCTTATTATACTTTAATTTAGGTTATTTAATCTATAATCTCCTATAACTATTAGATTATTTAGGCTATAGTATCTACTTATATAGTATCCTATTATAGTAGGTATTTATTAGGTCCCTCTAGGGATATTAATATCTATAATAATATATTATTATAATTCATACTATCTATATTATCTAGCTAGTTTAGCTATCTCTTACTAGTTTATCTAGTTTATCTGGTTTATCTAGTTCATCTGGTTTATCTGGTTCATCTAGTTCATCTAGTTTATCTGATTCATCTAGTTTATCTAGTTTGTCTGGTTCATCTAGTTCATCTAATTTATCTAACTTATTTATAAGTAAGTGATTTCTAATATCACAGACTAGAAGCTATATAAATCTATAACCTAGATTTAGATAGTAAGAAATCACTAAAAGGTTCTAACTAGGGCTATGACAGCTAAACATAAAAAGGGGTGTATAAATAGTTAATAAGGTTATATAATAAGGTTAATTATTACATTAATTACTATAAGGTTATATAACTACTGGTGTCCTTGCTAGACATAAGTTCATTAGTGCCTGAGGCAGATTGTGAGTGCCTGACAAGCTCAAGCATTCAGCAGGCCCTGTCCGCTACAAGGTAAAGGTAATTATAGATTAGCCTTAACTAAAGAATATTAAGGAAGTTTAATAGTTTATTAGACTTATTAACTATTATTAATAATTTATTATAGGATATATATATATTATATATACACTCTTTACATTACTTAAGAAAGTAAAGGAGTTTAAATAGAGTAAAGATTATAATAAAGTATTTAATAAAATTAAGGAAAGAATTATAAAGGTACTAATTTTAGTATAATATAATCTAGAAAAAAAGATAATAATTAAGACTAATATATTAGACTATATAGTTAGAATAAGAATAACTTAACTAAGAGAGGATAGGAAATTATAGCTAGTAGTATTCTACTTAAGGAAGTTAATTTAAGTAGAACTTAACTATAATATCTATAATAAGAAACTACTAGCTATAGTAATAATATTTAAAGTTTAGAGAGTCTACCTAAAAGGAGTAAAATATACTATTACTATAAAGATAGATTATAAGAATCTTATATTCTTTATAATAATAAAAGAATTAATATAATATTAAGCTAGATGGGCTGAGATACTTTTATAGTATAATTTTAGAATTATATACTATAAAGGAATAAAGAATAGATAAGTAGATATACTTAATTAATAACTAGATTATAAGCTTTAAGGAAAAATAATTAAACTAGTAATATTAAAGTAGTAAAAAGATAGATTATTAGTATATAAYTACTATACTCTTATAGTAACTATTAAGTTAAAGGAAGATCTATTAATTTAGAAAATTATTAAAGAAATAAAAAAAGATAGGATTATTTAAGAGATACTTAAGAATTCTATAGATAATAAATATCTTATAATAGATAAATAAGGATTAATCTATTTATAAGGACTTATCTATATACCTAAGTATATAAGAAGTAAGATTATTATAAAGTATTATAATAATCTAATATATAGGTATATAGGAACTAAGAAGATAGCTAAAGTTATCTTAAGGAATTACTACTTTCTAAATATAAGAAGAAAGGTATAAGGGTATATTTAATACTATAAGATTTATATTAGAGATAAGCTAGCTAGATATTAATCTTATAGTAAGATATAATTATCAGAGATACTAAAGAAACTATAGAAATAGATTACTATTAATTTTATTAGACCTTTACTAGAGTTAAGAGGGTATAATTACCTAATAATAGTTACTAATAGACTTATAAAATTTATCTATTTAATCCTAACTATAATAAATATAATAGTATTACAGCTTGTGAGCTTACTTATAGGATATATAATTATTAGCTATAAAATGCTATAATATATTATATTAGATAGAGATAAGCTATTTATATTAAAGTTTTAGTAATTATTAATAGATTTAATAAGAATTAAGTAAAGACTTATAACTATATATTATCTATAGGCTAATAGATAGATAGAATAAGTAAACTAGATAGTTAAGTAATACTTATAATACTATATAAATTACTAATAGGATAATTAGGTAGTTTACCTATTAATAGCATAGTTTATATATAATAATACTATTTACTTAATAATAGGAGAAACACTATTCTTTACTAACTATAGGTATAATCCTATATTAATTAGAGAACTATAGAATAGAGTACTAATAGTAGATAAAGCTATAGATTTAGTAAATACTATTAATTATTTAAGGACTTAACTTTTAAGAGATATTAAGTTTATAAACCTTAGAATAGTATTATACTATAATAAGAAGTATAGAAGTATTCTAGACCTTAAAAAGAGAGGGAAACTTTACCTACTCTATAGAAATATTAAAATAAAATAACTAAGTTAGAAACTAGATTATCAGAAAATTAGACCCTTTATTATTAAAGAATAGAAAGGGCTAGTTAATTATAAATTATAACTACTAAAAAATATATTATAGATTTATCTAGTATTTTATATCTTATTATTAGAACCAGCACCAGAAAATGCAAAAATTACTAAAAATATAGAAGTTAATAATAATATAGAATAGGAATATTGTTGGAAAAGGAGTTATATTATGGTTCATCCCTGGTCATATCCATGGGTTAACTTACTATGGTAGATCCCTACCATGGTTGACCATTACCTATAACCATGGATAACCTTTGACTATAACCATGGATCATCATGGACCTATGATCTAACTATGAATCATTAGTTAGATCACTATGAGGTCAGTGGCAAATATAAAGCCAGTAGCAAGATTATTCAAAATATAGAATAGTCTAGGCCTAAGAAGGATTACCTATAAATATACCCTTAATATCCTCTCTATAATCTATATCTTTAATCATCAAAAAAAAATCAACTCAAAACTTCATCTTATACTATTCCTTCTAATATTCTACTAAGCTATCTATTCCCCTTTATACTAGTGAATTTCCTTTGTTATCTATATACATATAACTCACTAGTATTCTCATTCTTTTTCACAAATATAAAGTTAAATAAATCCTAGACTATAAATAAGTTAGTAGAAAACTATATTATTTTATAAAATAGAAAGATTATAATACCTTAGAAAATATATAGGAACCTATTAAGAACTTAATAAGTTACTACTAACTTATGTAATAATATTACTTACAGAAAGATTAAAATTTATCTAGAAGGAAGGATTATCTATTAACTAAGAAAAAGTAATATCACCTATAATAGTAAGTTATAAGTTAGCTAAGTAAGTAAAACTACTTATATCCTCTTTTTAATAATTAACTAATTACTCTTTTTTAGATCTTTCTTATTCTTTTAATTTTTTAAGTTCTTTAACTTCCTTAAATTTATAAGTAATAAATTTATTTATATACTAGTAAAGGAGCTTTTCTTATTTTTAGAGATAATTTATTTAGGCTATTATCTAAGCTATTTCTTTACCTACATAATCTTCTTTATCTTAAAGTTTTTATTAAGCAGCCATAAGATAATGCTATTTAGTATTAATAAATAATAATTTAGATTCTATATACTAAGCATAGCTAGCTTAAATATATTTACTATAATAATTAGACTTATCAGCCTTAATATAAACCTTGCCCAGACAGGCATAACAGATATATAAGGAAACTATTATAAAACCTTAATCTTTAATTTTTTAGGTTAAATTATTCTTTTAGATAGAAGCCTTAGACACTATGATTAGCAATAATAAGAAGATAATATTAGGGAAAAGAAATAAAACCTACTAGAAAGGAACTTCAGCCTTATAAAGTATTTTAAAAATAAAATACTAGGAGAGAGGGAGGTAATATTATAGCACTAGTACTATAGAGTAGATATAATAGGCAGAACTAAAGGATAATAATAGCTAATTAATCTCTAGTTATTAGATTCCTATAGAAGATGCTAAATATGACTACCCTATTATATAACTATTAGTATAGTATCTGCTATGAAGAGCATAGTAACTAATCTAATATTTTAGAGTATTACTATAAAATATTAGATTACTTAATATAAAATATTATAGCACTACTATAATATAAGGAACTATATAAGGATACTTATTACTATTATATCTAGTACTCTTAGTTTAGTTCTTTATATTTAATATAAGTAACTTACTTAAGTATAAGTTTACTAGTCTAATTTATTAGATACTCTTTTACTATTAAGGATATATCCTTAATAGGCCTTACTTCTATCTCTACTATTATTATTCTTATTATCCTTAATCCTAGATAGGATTATTATATCTTTAGATTATATTAGATCTTAGTTAGATTATTATATCACATGTCACTATATACCTAGGTTAGTATATAGTAGGCTACCACAGAGGGTAGGCCTTAGGTAAGTATTAGATATAGTCTAGGGACTATATCACCCTATTCCTAAAGTAGTTAACTAGCAGAGAACAGCAGAGACGGATCCCAGGGTGTGACAATAGGTAATACTAGCTTTTTAGTTATATTAACTATTTAACTAACCCTTATAAGAGTCTTTTTATAGGAGTAGCTAGTTTTCTAACTTACTAGCTTTATCTATAGATTCTAAGATTTATAGATTTATTTTATTATCTTTAAGCATAGATCTAATAATTTATAAGATATATAGTAGCTTTATTTCTTTACTTAGGGGAGGGATAGTACCTAGGTATTAATAGCTTTTAATTATATAGTCTAAAGCTCTATATTATAGGCATCTTTCTTCTATATAGTAATAAGATTATTTAGCTTTATTAACCTATTTTATATATTAATACTAGTAGGCTAGAGTTATAGAGGAAGACTCCTAGTCTATAGTATTACTAGGACTTAGTATATTTAGGGCTAGGTTTACTAGAAGTATAGGAATATAGATAATATAACTATAGTTTATAGGCTATATATTTCTTCTATACTATTTATCCTAAGCTATTCCCTATATATAGAAGGCTTTAATTTAGTCTATAATTATCTATAATTATTAATAATACCCTTTAAAGCTAGCTTCCTTAGCTATACTAAAGAATTATATTTATATCTCTATATTTAAGGTACTATTAATAAAGATTTACTTTATATTATTAGTCTAACTATAACTACTAGCTTCTATTAGTAGCTAGTTAAAGTCTACTAGTATATTATAGAAGGGGTAATTATCTTATTATAGATAGTATAGTTCTTCTATAGCTTTTTCTATATAATTCCTATTCTAGAATATAAGATTAAGCTAGCTAACTATATAATCTAAGTTAGCCTCTATTATAGTATAGTTCTAAGTATATTAATCTATCTAAGGGCTTATTATAGTAGTAGCTTAGTCCTTAAGCCTAGTAAAGATATACTATATATAATTATAATAATTACTAAATATAAAGTAGTTAACTTCTAGCTTCTATAGTAGATTAGAATAGAAAATATTATATATAGCTTTATTAATACTATTATATTAGTTAGGGTCTAGTAGAATTAGTTTAGGCCTTCTTACTAATTTATTAATAGGGGTGGTAGCAGGGGTGGGTATTATAGATATTATCTAAAAGATAGATATTACTACTATAAGGATAGTATCTATCTAAGAGATAGTAGTAGCTTATTATACTTTAATTTAGGCTATTTAATCTATAATCTTCTATAGCTATTAGGCTATTTAGGCTATAGGGTCTACTTATATAATATCCTATTATAATAGGTATTTATTAGGTCCCTCTAGGGATATTAATATCTGTAACAGTATATTATTATAATTTATACTATCTATATTATCTAGCTAGTTTAGCTATCTCTTACTAGTTTATCTATTTATCTGGTTTATCTGGTTTATCTAGTTCATCTAGTTCATCTAGTTCATCTAGTTTATCTAGTTTATCTAGTTCATCTAGTTCATCTGGTTCATCTAGTTTATCTGATTTATCTAGTTTATCTAGTTTATCTGGTTCGTCTGGTTTATCTAACTTATTTATAAGTAAGTAATTTCTAATGTCACAGGCTAGAAGCTATATAAATCTATAACCTAGATTTAGATAGTAAGAAATTACTAAAGAGTTCTAACTAGGGCCACAGCAGCTGAATATAAAAAAGGTATATGAATATTAGGTAAGACTATATAATGAAGTTAATTAGTATATTAATTATAACAGAGTTATATAATGTGAGATAGAAGTTTATTAGTGCCTAAGGCAGTTCGCGAGGGCTTGGTAAGCACAAGCACCCAGCAGGCCCTGGCTGCTATAATTATAGCTCTTATAGAAATTAAATATTATTTCTATAATTCTTTATTACTATTTATTAATAGAAAGGACCTTCTTAGCTATTAAAGAGATCTAAAGAACTATTATCTAATAGTTATAAAAATAGTTTAGGATATTCTTTCTACCTTTCTAATTAGTATTCTAGTTAAGAGGGTGTTTAATCTTAGTTATAATATTTATTATTACTAATAATTAAAGATATATAATAATATAATTAAAAGTATTATAATACTAAAATATACTCTCTTATATCTTAAAGATACTAGCTTAATAAGTAAGGATACTCTTAATAATAAGTTTAAAAATATTTTATCTTAGAAGATTAAGAAGTATTATATATCTACTATAGTAGAAATTATCTTTACTCTAAGTTTATAATTTAATATAGAAGTTAAGAAGGAGATTATATCTTTAAATTTACTAATAATTATTATTAGTTAGCTACCTATATATAAGATATTAATTTAGATAGTAGAATAAAGTTTTTTTCTTAATTATTACTTATAATTATTACCTCTATTATTTACTAAATATAAGTAAGATTATAATAATATAATATATCTATAACTTATATAATACCTTACTTTATATAGCCTAGTATAGGGATTCCTATTTCCTAATAGAAGTCCTATTAGATTTTCTAAATAAGATAGGAATTCCTAATTATTATAATAAATAGGATAAGATCCCTAGTATATTAGATTAATTTAATAGGAGTCCCTTCCTATTTCTTATTAATAGGAAGAGAATTCCTAATAATAGATAAGATAGGAAGGGAGGAAGAATCCCTTCCTATCCCTAATTTCTAGGGACTCCTATAGAACTAAGGTATTAGTATAGGATACCTATAACTAAGGGTAAAATAGGAGGGGAACTAGCAGTAGGAATTCCCATTCCCATCCCTTCCCTTCCCAACAGCCAGCCTATGCCTGATCATACTGCTCACCTGCATAATCAAAATTTTAATGCAACTTTTTCAGGCTTTTCTCCTAAGCCTTCCTCTACTTATGGATAGTTCTGGAAAGAGTCACACTCTGCAGATCATAACTGAACTCTCATTGAAATGCAGCCTCTGCATCTTCATAGATGCACATCTTAATATCATGAATATGCTTTCTCACCTATTTTATATCTTCCAGGGCACACACATAGGGGACATTATTAATACAGCTTAAATCCTGAAGCTAGTATGGCCTGTGAGGGTTAATGGACCAACTCATTAAGCAGGCAAACTATATGAGTTATTTCTCAGCAGGCAAGCCCCAGATAATAGCCTATATATCTATATGGATATCTATACTATAGTGCTATATAAAAGTATTAATGCTTGCATGCTATAGTATGACATTCCATAATTTATTTAATACATCCACTAATTAAGAGGATAGCATTAGCCTAAAAATCTCTTAATGCACTCTTACTGCAGTGTTACTTATGACTATTGGGATATTCATAGTTGTTAAGGATGTGGAGTCTTCAAAGAGTGTAAGAGTAGGGGGTAGGCTAGTAGCTACCCTGTATATATCTTCTTTACTTTAAGGGATTCTAGCTATCTTTTATATTTTAACCTAAGCTAAAAATAAATATAAGATCTAACTAACTATATAAATAGTAATATTAGTTACTAGATATTATTATACACCTAATATAGCTTCCTTAAAGCTATATATCTATTATTAATATCACATCCTCCCCTACTTAAATTAAACTTTATCTATAGAGTTCTTAGTTAGCACCTATTAGTATAACTATATAGATATAACTATTACTAAGAGATATTAGTTTCTAAATCTAGTATTTAGATATTATTATTTCTTATTAATAATCTATAGAATTAACTAAATTATTCTTTATGCTATTATTTTAAAATTACTATAGTGGTAGCTAAGTATATTCTTTATTTAATATATAAGAGGTATAATTAGATTATCTTATTTAGTAATATTAATAAGTAAGTTACCTAAGTAATTAGTAATCCTTAAGTACTATATAAAGAATTATAGTAAATATTATTATTTATATATATATATAAATAATTAAATTAATA
>NW_025091225.1:1579004-1695379 GCF_018404265.1 Aspergillus viridinutans | reverse complement strand
TCTTTTCTTTATAAAGTATATTTACCTTCTATAGCTCCTTAGTTATTATACTCCTATTCCTAATTTAAAGATGCTTATTCCTAATCATTATAGTACTATTAAGTAGGTAATAGAGAAGTACTATTTCCTATTAATAAAGTAAGATAGATTCTATATTATCCTCCTAGATATAGTATATAATATTAAATAATCTTATAATAAGAGTAGTAAACTATTAATTAAGCTAATTATTAATCTATCTTAGTAATTAGCTATTATTCTCTATTAGTAAGGTATTACTATAGGTCTTAATTATAAGTAATATATAGACTCTAGTATACTTTTTAAGTATATTATATCTCCTAAGTATAATTTAAATAATATAACTTAGATATTATTCTAAGATACTTATATTAACTACCTATAGTATAGAAAAAGTTTAAACTATAAATTCTACTTAGGTT
Source organism: Aspergillus viridinutans (assembly GCF_018404265.1). Taxonomy (NCBI): domain Eukaryota; kingdom Fungi; phylum Ascomycota; class Eurotiomycetes; order Eurotiales; family Aspergillaceae; genus Aspergillus; species Aspergillus viridinutans. The sequence continues at coordinate 1,694,936 of NW_025091225.1, read as the reverse complement.
ATAGTAAGTAATAGAATTCTAGGGATAATATATAAGTTCTTATTTTAAATTTTTTACTAATAGTTACTTATTTATATAGGATGATTCTATAAGCTAGTAGTCTACTAAAGATTTAAAATAATAGTTTTATCTTATAAGATATACCTCTAAGTAAAATTATTAATATATCTACTAAATAATAATTAAATACTTTATATTAGACCTCTTCTAAGCTTACTACTAAATCTAGTCTAAATTATTATAGTTATTATTCTTCTTCTTCTATAAGTAAAGCTATTCTACCTACACCTAATACTAATCTAAAGTATTAGACTAGATTAAGTTAATTAAGTAGTTCTAAAGAGAATCCTATTTCTATATTAAGTATTTATTATTACTATACTACTATAGAGAAAGCTTAAGCTAAGATAAAGTACTTTAATATTCTAATCTTTCTAATACTAGGTAGTAATTCTCTAACCTTAGGTATTACTCTAACTTTAAGTACTATAGATCTCTTTATTTCTAGTATAGATCTTATTATAAAAGCTATTATTATTAATTCTTACTTAAATCTATCTTAGCCTAACTCTATTATTTCTAGTCTTAGTAATCTAAAAGGTAAATATTATCTTACTTTAAGTAGAGTATCTCTAACTTTCTTTAAGAAATATTATTTTAACTATCCTCTTAATAGTGCTATTCTCTCTTAGCCTATATTAATATCTAACTTTAAAGATCTTATTATACTTTAAGTAGTTTAGAAGGATCTTATCTATTTCTCTAAACTTATTAATAGAAAAATTTTAAAGCTTAAGAAAGCTCTTTACCCTAATAAGGTAGATAAAGATAATAAAGAACTTAATCTAAAGGATAAGGTATATTAGGATAAATAACTTTCTAATCTTACTAGTCTTTAAGATAGAGGTAGAGGCTAAGGTGGTTAAGTATTACTCTTATTAAAGAAGTTAATAAAGTTAAGAAAGCCTAGAAGGTCCTTCTAGTATTTTTTTAAGGTTATCTATAGTATTTCTCTTAGCTATTTCTTTTATATTTAGCTATTTTTAAGTAGTTTTACTTAAATAAAATAGGTTCTTTTCTCTTCTATCTAAATATTCTTATAATACTAAATAACTTATCCTTCTCTAATTACTCCTAATAAGTTAGAACTACTACTATAAATAATCTATTAAAGTCTATATCTCTTCTAATAGTATCCTATTAAATTTAATTATTCTTTAATAAATTATATAATATTCCCCTATTTAATTTATTATCTAAAGAAGTTAAGTTAATTTTACTCTAGTTATTTTCTAGAGTTAACTCCTTTAGATAGTATATAGGATAGCTAGTTCCTATTAATATATTATTAATATATTCTTAAATCTTTATTTATTAAGTATATTATTTTATTAAGATACCCTTCTTTACCTACTTTAAATATACTCCTAAATATTTAGTAGATTTCTAATCCTTTTAAATTATCTTTAAAAATTTATTATATAAGAATAAGGGTTCTTTAACCTCTTTAAGCACCTTATATACTTTAATTAGTATATAAAGTAATAATCCTACCTTCTATAGTTATTATATTAATATAGCTAATATCTATAGTTTCTTTAGCTTACTATTAAAATTAGCTTTTACTAATTATTAGCTATTAATTAGGTTCTCTATTATATATCTATTAGGTTCTAAAATAGTGTATATACTAAGTAGATATAATTATTTAATCTTATATAGACTAAATTATTTATATTAGAACTTCTAAGGGGATTTATTCTAAATAAGGACCTATTAATTTTTTATAAGGTAAGATTTCTTTATATTACTATCTTAAATTAAGTTCTATTTAATTATATATACTAATAGCTTCTTATTAGCTAGGGATCACACATGGTTAATATATTATAATTAAGTTTTAATATTATAGGTAGTTAGTTGATTAGTTTATAGATGACTAGGTAGTAATAGATATATACTATAGAGAAGGTAGAATAGTAATAGCTTTATCTAGGTATAGATATATACTTAAGTAGTAAAGATAGCTAGAGATAGATATTTATTCTATAGATATATTAGTTTACCTATAAAATACTTTATTAATATCTTATCTAGTAAGCTATTCATATTTTTATTCTTACTATTAGTTCTAGGATAGTTTAGAGTTATTATATAATATTTTACCTTAAGAATCTTAAGGTATGCTGCTATAACTTAGAATAGAAGATTAGAACTATTATCTAAGAGTAATTCCTTAAATACTCTATAATTAATAAAGATATCTTTATAGAGAAAATAGGCTAATATATCCTTTTTTATATTAGGTATAGCTTTTACTATAACCTAATTAGTTATATAATTAATAGCTATAATAATCTATTAATTACTATTTAGTATTATAGATAGATACCTAATAAGATTAATTCCCTAATATTTAAATAGATAAATACCCTTCTTTACTAAGTGCTATATAGCTTTATATTTAAGATTTAGTCTTAAAGGCTTTACTATTTAATAATTTAGATAGTTCTTAGTAATATCTTAGATATCTTTTTATATTATAGGCCACTAGGCATGGGTATAAATTACTCTAAGTAAGGCTAGATAGACTAGATAGCTAAACTAGTTATAAAGCTATAATATAAAGTTCTTTTAAAAAAAAATTTTAAGATATAGTGTTTTAATACCTTTATTAATATAATATAGTTAATTAGTAGGTTATTAGTTAATAAATTCTACTTTAAGTTAAAAGTTTAGTGCTAATATCTTAATCTTTATTTTAATATTATTAGATATATTTAGATCCTTATCCTTTAGGAATAAGATTATTAATAGATGCTATTCTAATTTATAGAGATATAATAGTATATAAAGGTATTCTTTACTAGTTATCTATTATAACTATATTATAGATAGACTAAAAGTAGGTATTTATACTTAATTTACTAGACCTTCTTTAATAAAGTCTAGTTAATAATTTATTATATTAGGGATAACTGCCTTAGTTCCCTTATAATACTTAATAATTAGATTATATATTTAAAACTCTTTAATCTAATATATAAGATATTTTAAATATATCTTTATATAGGTGAGATATTAAAGGCTTTTATAATCTATTATAATTATAATAGACTAATTATTATTAATATAGTAGTCCTATTATTAGAGTACTACCTTAATTATAAAAAGTTCTTTCTTATATATAGGATAGTTCTTTTTAGTATTATTAAACTTTTACCTATTAAATACTATAGGATATCACTATCCCTTTTTATCCTATTATAATAGTACTATACTAAGAGCCTATTTAGATGTATTAGTCTTAATTTAATATAATAGTAATAGATTAATAATCTTAAGAATAGGTATATAAACTATTATATTCTTTAGTATTATAAATACTTACTAATATTAAGTATTCTAAACTATAAGTTAAAACTTCTTCTTATAAAGTAAAGCATCTAATTCCTTTAGGAGTTTATAAAAAGAAGCTATAATTCTTATAAACTTATATATAAATTAGTAATAGTATATAGCTAGTCCTAAGAATTATTAAACTTTATAAATATTTATTAGTTTTAGCTATATCTTTATAACCTCTATTTTTATAGGTATTAGTTAAACTAATCTATTACTAATAATATAACTATAAAACTATATTTCTCTCTTAGTAAATATATACTTAGAGAGTTTTATATATAACTAATATTTTTAGAGTTAGTTAAGTACTTATTAAATATACTTCTAATATTCCTCTTCTAAGTCTAAGAAGATTAAGATATTATTAAGGTAAACTACTATAAAGTTAAGGTCTTATATAATACTATTTATTATTATCTAGAATATTATAGAAGTATTATAAAGTCTAAATAGTATTACTAACTACTTAAACTTACTAAATAATATATTAAAAGCTATCTTTAGAATTAATAATTTACCTATTTATAACTACTAATAACTAGAGAGGAGATTAAGCTTTAAGAGATACTTAACTTAATCTATTTAATCTAGGAGTTCTTAGATTCTTAGTAATAGATAGATATTCTTTATAGTTATCTTATTAAATAAGTAGTAGTTAATATAAAATTACTACTTTCTATCTAGTTTTAGGATAATTATAATAGGAAAGCCTTAAGTACTAGCTAATAGATAAATAACTACTTTCTTTAAAAGCTCTTTACCTTATCTTTTTATCTTATTAAACTTCTTTAGTAACTATAGGTAAGAGTTAATGTTAATTAGTAGTAAATCTTCTATATTAATATAATATTCTAATAATTAAACTAGAGATATTCCTATAACTAACTCTTCTCTAAATATATCTTTATACTAGGCTAGAAGAGGACTTAATTATTATAAATTAGTTAATACTTCTTTACTTTTTTTCTATTCTTAAATAATATATAACTAAGCTTCCTATTAACCCTTCTAAAGAGTATATTAAAGCTATTTTATAGAGATAAGATTAAGAGATATTTCTTTATTAATCTTAATTTAAGTTTTTAGGTTAATAGGATAGATAGTTATATATTTTATTCTATATCCTTTAATAACTATCTATCCTATAACCTAATTAATATTAGGGTTAAAGTATTTTAGCTAGTCTTAACCTAAGATAATATTATACTCTATTATTTTAAGGACCTAGAGAGTAATAATATAGTACTAATTATCTAATTTAAGTAGAATTTAAACTTAATATAATATATATATAAATTTACTATTTAGTAGATAAACCCATAGTTATTTAGATATTTATTAAAATTAAAACTATAAAGAAGGTAATAAATTAGCTAGATATTTTAAAATAAATATATAACTAGAGCTATAGTCTAATAGTACTTAGAGATAGACTACTATCTAAGAAGCTTTAAGTATAGTAGGGAAATAGAGAATATTAGATCTAAGGATATTTAAATAAGCCTTAATACTATTATAATCTTCTTATTCTAAGTCTACTTCTATTATATTAAATAGTTCTTTTTATAGTAGCTAATTTTCCTTATTACTATCCTTATTAGAATTATTATAATCCTTTAGTAATTTAAGATTATTAAATACTTTATATTCCTTAACTTTAGAAATCTATAATAGTTAACTAACTAGTACTTCTATATCTAGTAATCTATTACTTTTCCTAACTACTTTTTATAATTTAATTATAGCTAATTTAGTATAATATAAGCTTAAATATTATAGCCTTTCTATCTATAATTAAAGTAAGCTTAATTAATTTAATACTATATCTTTTATTTATATATTCCCTTCTTAGGTTAATTAAGGGATGCAGTAATAGTATTTAAATTAATATCTATTAGATCTATTTAATAATTATTAATTTCTCTAAAGAATTAAAGCTAGATCTAAGTATATAGGGCTACTCCCTATTTATACTTAGTAAAATAATAAATTATATTATTAAAAATAGTTAGTTTATTATAATCTTCTACCTAGTAAGTATATAAAACTAGCTTTAAATTAATAATAAACTTCTAGATTAATATATTATTAGGAATTCTAGATTTAATATATTCTATAGCTTTAATTAGGGAAGTAGTATAAGATTATATAATTTAATTTTTTTAGATATACCTCTTATACTCTTCCTACCTTTTATTCTCTTCTTTAATTTCCCTAAAGTTATCTTAGATCTATTATTTAAAAGTATTAAGAGTAATTATAGTAGCTATTAGATTATATTTAGCCTTCTACTTATAAATATCTTATTATTCTTTAGCCTAGCCTATAAGATAATACTTAATTATTATAATCTTTTTAAGTTTAGTAGCTTTCTTCTAAGTAAGAGTTTACTTATTATAAAAGTATTTATTAATCTATTAGAGCTACTTTACTATAGTATCCTTACTATACTTACTATTATATATAGAGATTAGTTTAAGGTTAGAAACCTTCTAATATAGCTTAAGTATTTTAGGGATAATAGTAAGGAGAGGATTAGAATTAGAAGTAGTAGTTATAGCTTCTATAGCTCTATCTATATTAGTATAATCTAGATAGTTATACTAGTCTTAGAGAAGTTTAACTAGCTACTTATATAGCTAGATTAGTTTAGCCTAGGTATCTTTATTTATGCCCTAGATAGTAAGAGTAAACTACTATTAGAGTTAAAGATATTCTATCTTAAAGCTATTATTATAATTAGTAGCCTAGGTTTAAGGGGTCTCTATACTAGAAGATATAGATTTAATATTATCTATTTTATTAAGTAAAGAATAATATCTAATTAAGAGTAGAAGTTAGATTAATAATTATTAATATTAATTTAAACTTATTAAAATAACTTTAATAACTTCTAATTTATCTTTCTCTAAGGTTAAATTATTAATCCTATATCTATTATTATTTTAAAAGACTTTAATAGCCTATAATATCTATAACTTATAATATTACTATAGGGAAGAGTTAATAAGGATATCTTAATAATAAATTATTACCTTCTTAGATATCTTAATTAGTCTAAGGAGGTTAAAAACTATTAATCTAAGGTATTTTCTATTAAATTAGGGATAATTAATATAAGGGGTTTTATTAAAGTTAAATTATTAATAATATTCCTAAGGGTTAGTAGACTAAGGCTGCTATAGTTTAGATTAATCTTTTATAAGGGGTTTTAAACCTTCCTAGGAATTAAGTATTATATATTTACTTAATCTAGATATACTACTAGATGGGATATTTATAGTTATTAAGGATATAGAGTCTTTAAAGAGTATAAGGATAGGGGGTAGGCTAGTAGCTACCCTATATATATCTTCTTTACTTTAAGAGATTCTAGCTATCTTTTATATTTTAACCTAAGCTAAAAATGAATATAAGGTCTAACTAACTATATAAATAGTAATATTAGTCACTAGATATTATTGCACACCTGATATAGCTTCCTTGAAGCCATATGCCTGCTGTCGATATCACACTATTATTAAATGCTTTTGCTACACTATATTAGAGGTAATAAGGCTTTATACCTTCTATAAAGCTAGTAATCTCACCATCTCTTTTTATTCTATAGCCTAGCCATCCCTAGGTAAGTAGCTTTTCTAGTATAAATTAAATCCCATCCACCTCTTATAAAGCTTAGCAAAATATATACTAATTAAAGATTTTATCTTTTAGCTTTAATTCCTATTTACTAAGACTATATAGGACCTAAAGATAGTATAATTTCTTAGAGGAGTCTATCACAGGGCTATTATTAGATAGACTTTTAAATATACTAATTCTAAACAAAATGTCTAGCAGGAAGATATAAGGACTTAGGACTAATATAAGATTAAAGATAATTTTTAAAATTAGAAATATATCCCTAGTTAAAATAGATAAGTAAAGGACACAGAGATATATATAACTAAATAGGGTAAGGTAAGTATAAGGAATAGCTTAGTAAATAAAGATTACTTATAATTCTTTTTTACTAAGAAATAATTTTATAAATTCTAGTCTTAGGTAGATAAAAAGTTAAGGATATTCTCTATTTAGATTCTAAATTAATATTAACTTAAGATCCTAGAAGTAGAGTTTTAGTAGTACCCCTAAATAGTTACTAGTAATAGTAGCTAGCTAGTAGAAAAGGAGGAGTTATACCTAATACTAGCTATAAGGAAAAGTTATCTCTATTATAGATAGGATTACTTAGATAAACTTAGCTATATTCTTAATAAATATAGTTACTTTTATATATTTTTTAAGAGAAAGCTTCTTCTTAGTTATAACTATTATAAGCACCTATAGAATATTAGTTATATATAATTACTAATACTAGTACTTAATCAGGAATTCAGGATCTCATATTATAGATCTTAACTTAAATATCTTTACTAAGGCTATATCTAACCTTAGCCTTATAGATTAGATACTACTACTTCTAGAATATATTAAGTAAGCTTTTAGTTTTTAGCCCTAGGGTGTAATACCTATCCTTTCTCTATTACTAGTTATATTACTAGGAAAAGAGGGCCTTAAGAAAGCAGACTATCTCCTTAGTATTAGAGAGATATAATAGATATTTTACTAGATTATATTTTATACCTTTATAGAATCTAGAATAATTAGTAACCTAATTACTAAGGTAGGGATACTATAGTAATGCCCTACCTATCCTAGAAATCTTATATCTTATCTAACCTCTCTTAAGTTTTTAAGCTATAGTATTTCTATTAGAGCTAAGAGATATCAAGAGCCTTAGCCTCCTAGAGGTAGTATTCTAGTGAAAGCTACTCCTCTTTATCTTTTAGTACCAGTTCATCTTCAGACTCATTATTATGTTTATTATTAGACTTAGGCTTAGATTCACTGCTATCAACATCACTGAGTGCAGTGGAGGAATCAGAGTTAGAGGTGCTATTTAAGAAGATCTTAAGCAGGCATGAGCTAGTATCACACTCACTGTTAGAGAGAACATAACATAGAGGAGAAGGCATGGCAGCGGAACACAGTGTGTAATTAAAGAGGGGGTAGAAGGGGCAAAGATGAGTTAAAGCATGAGGGAATCATTTAGTTAATGCTAGTTTTATTTTACTAGGAGTAAGTCACCCATTAGAAACACAGGCCTGGGGCTGGAGGAGTTGCTGGGGAGCAAGGGAGGACTGTTAGTTAGGAGCCATGGTGGTTAATACTTATAGAAACTTAGGGAAGCAGAATAATCAATAGAGGAGCTAAAAATAGCTCCCCTCTACCAGGAGGGTGATTAAGGGTGAGTAAGGATGGGTTGCTGCAGCAGCTGCAGCATGAATAGACATTAATTAGTCAATAGGTCCAGGCACCAGGCACAACCAACATGAAGCATGGGTGGTAGTAAACAGGCTGGCTGTGGGCTTTAGCACACGTGACGCCAAGACCGGCCACAGTAAGCAAGCAGCTTAAAATGGCGTCAAAAGCAGCTGTTTCTGGCCTCATATCTTTAAATTCAACATAATATAATATAATATAGGTGGAACTGGCTTGCAGAGACATACAGCTACTAATTATTTTATTTAAAGTAATTTTAGCTATAAGGTCATTACTAGCAAAGTAATTTTATATAGATATCTATATCTTAGATGCCTGTCTAACTTTTTAGCTACATGGCCTGTATGTAACCTTTTTATAGTAAGAAGGGGTAGAGTTGCATAACCAAACTGCAAAAATCAAACCCAAACCTCACCAAACCTAGAGTGGTTTGGGTTCAGTGCCTAGCCTAGGGAACTACACCAGTTTTAATTTCTCTTGGCACTGAATCAAATCTGTTAGGGGAAACTATTAGTTATAGTTTTTGCAGGTTTAACCTAATGGTTTAACTAACCCACACTGTTTTACCTAGAAATCATTGAATTCTAGATATTAGTAATTAATATTAATATCACTAGATAGCCCCTAATTCAGGCTATCTAAATATATAAATATTAATCTATAATACCTAGTGGTTGCTGAGATATAAGGGAATAATTATCTCTGTCATAGGTTAGTATAGAAGTGGTGCGGAGATATATATATAAGGGCACTAAGGTCTAATAGCTACTATACCTTTTAAATAATTTTTAACCACTACCCATTCAACCCTATAGATATTGAATTGATATTTCTAATATAGATTAGAATGGTCATAAATACCATATATTTCATATAAAATTAATGATTTTATATAAGTATGGTTGATAGGCCCTATAGAATAGGGGCCCTTGGGGGAATGGTAAGGGTTAAAATAGTTAAAATTTATGGTTTAACCAACCTAAAACCAAACTAAATCTAACCATGGTTAGTTATGATCAGCCTAGCTAGGCCTAGCAGTGGGTTTTTGCAGTGAAACCATAACCAAATCACACTGGGTTTGATTTGGTTGTAATTTCTAAAATTTGAACCCGAAACCGCAGCAGTTCAGTGCCAACTAAGGTTGAACTCACCTGAACTCGCACCAAATGCAACTCTAAGAAGGGGGCCCTGCTAAAGGTCATATATATAAAATTATAGTATATTCTTAATAATTAGCTAGTTAGTCTAGTTAGTTATTACTTTTTAGTAGTACTAATAAGCTTGCTAGATTGAATCTAGCACTAGTTAATTTCTTTTTATTAAATAGCTTCTTATTTAAAATTTTTATTATATTTTAGGGAGGGGGCAGCTATGTTGCTAGATGCACTAGATTACTAGTAAATTACTAGTAAAAGGGGGGTTAAAATAACAAACTTTTTCATGTTAAGAAAATCTCCCGAAAAACACTGACATTTTGACATTTTGACATTTTGAATACCACCCCTACTCTCAGCTGCAATCCGAATTAATCAGGCTGCATTAGACGCCGCTCGAGCCTTGACGCCAGTCCCGAGCAGTATTAGCCCGCAGGCCCCAAAAATACTCAGTAGAAATAAAAACAGTTGTCAGTCGTAATATTATGAATGATATCTGACTGCCGATCCCCACGAAATCCGGAAAAGTTAGGTGAAAGCAACAGATAAATCAAATGACTCAAATAAGGAAGAATAGGGTGATTCCATTTCAACGCCGTGGACATTCTTGACGATCTCTAATTAAAAGGAATAGGAGACTGGTAAATCCGTCCCCTAACTACTCTGAGTACTTCACTCTGACGTGAGAACTAACTGAATAATACATGACACATAAACTCTGACTTGTTGACAGACCAACCAGCAGCGACAGATCATCGGTATGGAGGGCAAGGGACCCAGGTTGAATACGAGGGCGAGGCTGAGCGGGACCACACGGGCCCCCTCTTAGACCAGATGCTCTATAATAATGGATTATATCAGCAGAATAATTCGGGCAGCTAGTAGGCGATTTCGTTAGGCGCCGCGGACTGTGAAAGGGGCGTCCAGATTCCCGTCAGAGCACTGTATGTATTGCGCTGATTGGGTGTTAAGATGATTCTGAGAATATCATTTACCGACTTGGAAACTGACCACCAAACTAAGCATTCGTTAGCTAGCTGTGAAACACGAGTGGATTATTAATTTCCCCAATTGCGCGCGAGGCGAGACAGCCTTGTGTGATGGTCAGCTCTCTTCAGGCGAGGCTGAATGTTATATAGCCGGGGATGCTCGCCACTAAAAAGTACTCAGGAGGAAGATAATAACGCTCCATAACAGGGCTGGAAAAGGCGGAAACATGGAAAAGACAATGGCGGCATCTTCGCAGACTCCCATCACCAACGGGCAACAGCAATCCCACCATGACGATAGCCATTTCCATCTCCCCTTCGTCGGAACCAACAGGGCAAAGGACCATCTCACCACACAGTACAATGGCAAATGGTCGGTGCGAGAGAGATTCCGGCGACCGGCCATAACCGCAGACCAGCTTGATAGTCGCATGCGAGAGCTGGAAGATGGCCGCGGCGTGTACAGAAAGCGACGGTATCGGAATCCTGATGGCGATAACTCGCACGAGAAGTATCCCGACCTCGACACGTACTACAGCACCAATAAGGAAATCCCTCGCCGGCTCGCTGTGCAGGCGACCCCGGAAGCGCATAATGATACTCGGCCTCGGCATTGGGGTCTGCGCAAGATCAAGGGTCACTCGCCGCTTATCATTCGGTTGGCGGACTTTTGCTTGAATCCGCTTGGGTATGAGTATGATGACGAAGGGGAAGATTATGACGATGACGAAGATGATGCGATCCCCCATGAGAAACAGAAGGAGAAGAAGAGTTTGGGCCTGGTGATGAAAGACCTTTGTCGACGGACCCTGCATGCCCTGGCGTCGACGGTCTGCACGATTCTTCTGGCGTGGATCATCCAGTTGATGCTCTCTATCCAGATTGTCACCGCGCCATGGACGGATGACGGGTCGACCGAGCCGTACGCGGAATACGAGAACGTGCAGTGGTACTGGCCTAAACATGCAGTCAACCCGCTCGATCAGGCGCCGAACAACGACAAGCCGCAGTCGCAGGTCGCCAGACTGGCGATCCCTCGCCGCCTGGTGGTCAAAGACGCGGCCACAGGCCAGTGGGTGGCCAAGAAGACCAACGGCCTCCGTGATCCGAAGACCGGCCTGCTCCCCCCGTACATTTTCCTCAGTTTCTCGCGGGCGAATTTCCTCGGCAAATCAGACGAGGCCCTGCGGCCTTTTTTCGATCGGGTCGCCGAGAGCCTGCTAGCTCATGAGAATGAGCACAGGCAGGATGAAGTGCCCGTGCAGGCGTTCTGGGTGGACGTGTATTGTGTCTCGCACGCAAGCGACGAGGAGAGGACCAGGGATGTCCACACAATCTGTGATGCAGTTCGCTGTGCAAAGCGCGTGTATGTGGTCCTGCCCAATGACGATCCGGAGCACAAGAGAATGTGGGGTGCGCGCATTTGGACTTTGCCGGAGGTTTTACTCGCTGCGGACAAAATTCGATATTGTTTCTCGTCCCCACCAGCAGCGGGCGAAGGATACGATGGCCAGGTGACCTCAAGACCGCACGAGCTCACATTGACCGATATGCTCGAGAGCTTCTGGCCCGGATCCAGCCCCGAGTCGTGGAAGGACGACGACGATGACGAGAAAGACCGCAGGCTGGAGCAGCAACATGAAGAGGCGATCGGCCACCTCATCAACCATTATAGCAACTCCACCAAACTGAGCGAGTTGCAGCTGTTTACCTGTGCAGTCCAGGCCCTGGCGGAACGAGCCGAAGGGAAGTCGACCGAGGGCTACACAACGACCGACCTGGCCTACGCCGCCATGGGACTGTTGGCCTATCGAATCATCCCCAATGCCTCGGACAACGCCTTTCAAGCCATCGCTCGGCTCTCGCTGGTTAACGATAGCAACCGCTTGCTAGAGCGCCTTGCCTGCCTGTGGCCGCACCCAGCAACGAAGAACGATCAGGAACAGGACCTCATTGTGGCCGGCAGCGAGGAGCTTCTGCGCAATATCGCGGATCGCGATCAATACTCCGTCCATCTCTGGGACATCCAACCGATGTGCGATGTGGTGGGTATCGGTGATGACCCATTCACGCCCACCGTTATTCTGGACCGCTGTCGAGCGATCCCCATCCGGTGGAAGGATTTCCCAAAAATCAAATATGTCAAGGACCTCAATGGTTTCCGTGCCACCGTATCGCAGAAGATCGTGTACTGCGGCGCTTGGTTCCTAGCAACCGGATTCGGCCTCTTCGCATCCGCAATTGCGCTCCTCTTCTCGGTCATGCCCTACTACAACGGCTACAATAACAGTGACAATCCCGCACCGCGGCGGCAGAACGAAGTCGAGCCGGCCATGTATCTCCTCGGCGTAGCTTTGTTCATGGGCTGTGGATGGGTTATCTCGTGGTTTAGTCCGTGGGCGGTGCGACAGCTCTGCAACGGCGGGTACACGGGGGTCTCCTGCCATTTGATCGGGTTTGAAGGAACTATGCCACTGGGAGAGATCGAGAGGGCCATCTGTGGCTTCGACAATAACCGCTTCTCCTACGCTGCCTCGTCGACCATCTTCTCCAAAAACCTACGCCATGCCAAGGTACGAGCCGGCAGAGTCCCGGGCGAGGGAGGTTGGGCGGCAGAAGCCGAGCGCCTCGGAGTGCCTCCGGGCCACCGCCTGTTCACCATCGTGGATACAGGGAACTGGACCGTGTCGGTGATTGCTGCTGAACGACCACCTGTGGTGGCCTTGATCTGTGGCCGCGAGGGCGGTATGCTCCGGGCCCTCCTGTGCAGCTGGCGCTTCGAGAACAACTGTCTGTACCGCGAGTGTGTGGTGCGCATGCGGAGCTCGCTGGAGCACCTGGCCACACCGAATGACTGGCTGAAGGTCAGCTTGGCTTGCCAGGGCGATGTGGCTCGCACACGAGTGAATCAAAAGCCTGCGCCCTCTCCTCAGATTGCTGTTTAGGCGTCAGGATAGTCGCTAATGTCGTACCTTCCTACTATGTCGATTTATAATATCATAATGCTTGTATGGCTATATAGTCTCAGCGTCGCTGAGTTTTAAACACAAACACAGACGGAGAAGAAGGCGTAACATGTACATTTCCGTCCATGTTGATTACGCGTGACTACAGTGGGGTGCAACAACCAGCTTACCTTAGCTTACGGTCTACTATAAGCTAAACCTAATTAAGGAGTAGTTTGATGCCATTATAACTCATATTTTGTATATGAACCATCTCAATATCTTTATTCTATAACTCTTAAGTAGTAATATAATAGAGTTGCATTCGGGCGAGTTCAACCTCTATTGGATCTTGGGACCGAACTGAACGGCTATCTTGGCACTGTTTTGCTTAGTAATCACTAATTTTAAGGATCTCTCGAGAATTTTGATATCACTAGATAGCCTAGTATCTAGTCTATCTAAGAATGAAATCCTATTTCGAAACATCTAGTGGTTGTTGAGATATAAGGGTATCATTTTCTCTGTGAGGGTTTGGTATGGAAGAAGTGGTTGATTATAAATATGTGCGTCAACCTTTGATAACTACCTTACTTTGGGAATGATTTTTAACCACCACCCATTCAACCCTATAGATATTGAAGTGATATTTAGATATACATTAAAATAACTATAATTACTATATATTTCATATCAAAATTATAATTTTCTATAAGCATGTTTGCTAGGCCCTAGGCATAGGCCTAAGGTAGGAGAAATTGAAATCTAAAAACCATTGGAATTTTGGTTATTACCAGGCCCTACTGCCTGCCTAGAGAGGGGGCATACAGTTCAGAAAGGATCACTGAAACTAGCGCCTTCTTTTTCCTTCCCTCTTCGGTCAAAGGGTAGAACAAGTCGCGCCTCTCTTCAATGAGGTCAATCAATGCCGGGGACGGTTTCCCACTATCCCAGAGGTCGCTATTATCTGTATCCCACAGGTTAGACCATCCGGCAGCATGGTCTTCGGTTTCTCTGGTTTGGTTAGGCTGAGATCTGGGCTAAGTATGCTTTGCGAATTTCGGGGAATGACACTTGCACCACGCATCTGGCCAATCATGAAGGGAAATGCTTTACTTGTGAATCATGCAAGTTGTCTTGCGCCTTTGGTATCCCCTCACAGGTACTAGTACGCGAAGGATTCTCGGCGTTGAAGAGGTGTATTAGCTGAGACAGAAAGTTGTCAGCATCGGCAGTTTTGGCAGAAGTTCGGTAATCAACTAGTATTTGCACGCCGAGATAACCGTCTGAAAGGGTCCGATCTCCTCAATCTAGTGGCTATCTAGGTGATCTGTATACTACGGTATGGAGCGAACATGAAGCTATCCAAATCATCATCTCATAGATCGCCTCACCTCGATCCCAGATATCCGAATACCACCTAGACGGGTCATTCAGATAAAAAGATCCATGTAGATCAAGATGACTCATGACATTTGGAGCACCACGTCAGCTTCTTATTTTAGTTTCTCTCCCTTCCAATCACCGCCTATGAGAGCCGACCGCATTAGAAATCCCTTTATAGTCTCCAACACTATATTTAAAACCATCACCTCGGGGCTGCATTTGGAGAACCGTGCTTGCAAATCTGCACCCAAGTCGGACATACCAAAGAAGACATCGAAAATCTTTCGCAATGCAGGCAATTCGTGTGGGTTCAGCTCCTTCATCTACCGCTCCATATTCATCCTCAAATCCGGCACCGTCGTCAGCCTTGTACCTCGATCAAAATGTGCCTATTCCTAAGCTGTCAAAAAAAGACGAACTCCTTGTCCGTGTCAAGGCTACAACGGTGATTCGTGACATGTTGACGTGGCCCGAAACCTATCGTCAAGAGCATGCCATTCTCGGAAACGACCTGTCGGGTATTGTTGCGGAGGTTTGTTCGGAGGATTGCAAGTTCAGACCGGGAGATGAGATTTTCGGAATGTCAAACGTGAATCGCGCATCTGCATGGGCCGAGTACTGCATCGTGGAGGAGAATGAAGTTGCGCTGAAACCAAAAAGTCTATCCTGGGAGCAAGCCGCGGCTATTCCCCTTAGTGCACAGACAGCATACGAGGCCTTATTTGACCGTGCGAGTGTTCCTGTACCCTCCGTTGAGGATGCAGCGAGAAACAGATCTAGGACCTCCGGCGAAGGGCAGCACCGGCTTTTGATCACTGGTGCCGCTGGGGCTGTTGGAGTCTACCTTGTCCAGCTGGCTTCCCTTGCTGGACTCCACGTTGTGGCTGCCACGAGTTCGAATACTCGCAATGCAGAGTTCCTTCGAGAGCTCGGTGCTCACGAGACGGTTGAGTACGGCATGCTGGAGAGCCACCACGACAGCGCTTACGATATCATTATTGATACAGTCGGAGGTGGCGTGTTGGCCAAGTGCTGGAAATATGTGAAAGAAAACGGCACTCTTTTATCCGTGGATTCAGCGAGCTACAACTTTGCTGAGGATCATGAAAAGCGTGGTATACGTAGGGAGGGCGTCCGCGCTTTGTTCTTCATTGTCGAAGGAAGCAGCAAGGCTTTGCACTATTTGGCTGAACTTGCGGACTCGGGTTTTGTACGTCCTTTCGTTGCTGGGACGTATCCCCTTGCAAATGTACAAGAGGCGTACGACATTGCCAACGGAAGGCATCCTGGGCGTGGAAAGATCGTTCTTACCATCTGAACAGGCCGATGCCATACGACATTTGTCCACTGAAGACCAAACGCGAGACTCCCGATGTACCTATTCTGCCAGCTCTACTTGCTAAGGAATTAGAAATTATGCGCAAACAATGATGGGAATGACTACTAAAGCCTTCACAAGTGCAACCGCCTTGTAAACTAGGCTGGATTGGTGTATTTGTTGAATAAGCATCTAAGTGGTGCTTAACTGCAACTAGTTTTTCTTTGACTGAGATCTACCGGTCTGATAGGAAATGTAGTCATAAATATGACACGCAATAGGTGCTTGGAGGTCAGACAGCCAAGTAAATATAACTCTTTTCAGGGGCAGGCGTACTCCTTAACGCCGTCTCAATCTGTTATAGATGTCTTCAATCTCATTGCCCATCTGTTGTTCCACACGCTCATGTGCAAGTCCGTCCTTGATCAGGTCTCTTTTTGCTGAGTTCCCGCTAGTCCGCGCCAACTCTTCGGTAGCTAGTTCAACTGGACTTAGTTAGAAAGAACGTATCTGCAATCCACATTTAGAATTTAGTCTCACCATGACAATACACAGCCGCTGTCTTTCCGCTGGACATCGCGTGGGGAACATTGGTGCTGTTGTCACTGTTGGCATCGCCGATGCCCCACACTCCTTTAACAGTTGTTCGCAGACCCCGAGCCGTTGTGTTGATTTTGCTTCCCAAAAGCCCTACACCCAACTGGCTCGGCAGCTCGGAAGCCTGTGAGGTTGCGTAGTTTGTAATGAAAGCACCCCGCTCCTCGAAGGTTTCATCCGTGAAGTAGACTCGGAACTTGTCGAACTCTTTACGACTAGCCTGATCCTGGGTGACACTCCCGTTCTGGACGCGTGTGATGTTCTGGATCGGCTTGTCCATAGTTGTGACATTGTATGCCTTGAATACTGCTTCCCAGTTCGGATCCTTGCTGGCAATGCGCGTGAGTTGGTCTGTGTTGTTGGTACCGTTAGAATAGACTCGTATGTCCTTGTTGAGCGTTGGATGCAGTTCCCTGACGCTATCATAGGCATCTGATAGGTTTCCGAGGACGCCTATTGGCTGGTCACGGTGCTCGAAGCCATCACACCACGGGCACCAGAAAATACCCTTGCCAAAGGCGTCACGGAGCCCGGGGACATCGGGAAGGTCATCTTTCAGCCCGCTACCCAAGATAACCTTGCGCGCTGTAAACGTTGTGCCATTGGCTACTGTAGCACTGAAGCTGTTGTTGAGAGGCTGAATAGAAGTAACCTTCTGATCAACAAAGGTTGTCACGTTGTAAAAGGATATTTGCTGCCTTGCAGCGGCTCGGAAGTCGGCAGGCACAACATCTGATCGAGTGTGAACCAGGGTGTAGGCAAGGAGGATGTAGTTATAAAGGATACATGCGGTCGTTACCAATGACATCGTGCATATGCCTTGTGGGATTGTTTCGGTACTCTCCGGAGTCGAATAATATCACCTTTCTCAAGACACGCGACAATGCACTGGCTGCACTGAGGCCAGAAGGTCCACCGCCAACCACAATCACGTCATACAGAGTCTGATTGGCCTGCCCTAAGCAGACAGTCAAGAAAGTAAATAAGGAGAAAAGTGCCCTCGGACGGAAGACAAACATTGTCACAGGCCGTGCATCAACCAGACACTGGTGGCTCCAGATGATATCGAAGAAGGAGCGAAAGCAAGAAACGATGATAAAGGGAAGTCTGCAAAGACCGAGATATGAAACAGAAATGCCGTACATATATTTGAGGAGTATAGCGTTTTGACGTCATTGACTTATTTTCGAAACAACAGCGATGGAACAGTTTGCAATGGACGTTGCACAGCGAGGTTACATATCATAAAATACAATTCAAATCAATTGTAGCAGGAATAACTTGGCTGCAATAGTATAGTCTGTTTGTTACTTAGCATGCTAACATCGATGTCGCGGTAGAGACGGACGGCATTAGAACCAAATAAAAACGTGATGAACTGTATGAACCAGCTGTAGTTCGAGTGGAGATACTCAGCTTGACGGCCTCATGAGACCCATCTAGCACCACTTCGCAGAGCAGGCTTCTCGAAAAGTCCTTGAACAAACTACCGAAACCGCGGTACTTCTCTGTCTCTCCGACGGGGTCGT
Source organism: Aspergillus viridinutans (assembly GCF_018404265.1). Lineage (NCBI taxonomy): Eukaryota > Fungi > Ascomycota > Eurotiomycetes > Eurotiales > Aspergillaceae > Aspergillus > Aspergillus viridinutans. The sequence goes on along the minus strand of NW_025091225.1, from coordinate 1,676,288 downwards.
CACAACAAGGAACGGCGACTCGAAGTGGGGAGGAATGCATTGTGTCGTGCGAAGAAGGGATTCTCCCATGAAACCAGCAAAGTCAATAATAGGAAGAGTCGGCAATCGTGCACATCGGACACCTGAGTTGTATGTTGCTGGATTGACCATGAGTTGATCCACCCTTGTATGTGAACGGTTTAAGTTGCGTCCAAGTTTTGGCAGTATCTGGGAAATTGTTGGTCAATTAGAGATAATTGCAGAACTGCTGTGATTGTAAGGTACAGTTGGTCTCAAAGTAGCCAATAACATGGCATATGTCTCATCAAATATCAGTTACTCTAGCCGCGCTAATCTTGTGTTGATACGTGCTGTGAGCTATACGTGAGGCGGAGAGTTATCACCTCTTTTCCCACCAGCGTCCGTACTTCTTCTACCTGCCCGCAAGTCAGGATGGCTCCAGATTCCACTCTTGACGGTCAGTTGGAGGACACTCAAAAATAGGCACTACGCATCTATGCGTCTAAGACATATCCCAAGCCCACTCAGAGAGAATATGCTGCGTGGTTTCATCTCGTCATATCAACCGTGCCACGGTCTCGAAGATCTTTTCATCGAACTGTAAGCACTTTGATACCAGTTTTGCTAGTCGGAACAGACCCCTGTTAGCATCTCAGTGACCTCTACTAGATAAGGCCCTACATATCTAGCAGCAGCGACATGAGGACGCCGGCCTTCCATCACAGGCCTATTGATTCGGAACAAAGCCGTCGAATATTGAAAAAGAAAAATCGTGTCCCATTGGCCCTTGCCCGCTAGAGCCCAACAAACGCCACGTCAAAACCAGACATTGCAGTAGCATAACTACCTGAGTACTAGTGACCTGATATCTCCACTGCAAGCAGCATAAGCGCAGCATTACATTCTTTGAGGGATATCAAGCCAACACATGCATGATGGCCCAAGCGAGCACCCAGGCCTCGTCTACAGGCAAAGTTTCATGGGCACTATTAATAGAATATTAACATGACATAACTAGTAATCTGCGTCTTCATGGTGATTATGAGCAGTGTTCCATCTGATGGGATTAGGTTGCGGGTCAAGTTTGTAATCCAGGACCAAAGGCTGTCAAAGGCACCTTACTGGCCAGTTCTAAGGTTCAGGATCAGCTTGCCACGGAAGGTTTCCAAGTTCTGTGGGGATTGACGAATGGTTCGCATGTCGAAACAGCAGCCACGGATGCTTCGCCTAAGCTTATTTTATAATAGTACATTTTTTATTATATAATAGCTCGCATCCAGCATGATTTGTGTAACGCGCCGTAGCAGTACTAGCCTAAAATAAGAGCATATTTGTCGTAATTTTCACAGGACGTTCCATTGTCAAAGTAGGGTATTCTATTCCTAGGCAAACTAAGCTTTTCTATTGGAAAGTAGTTTGTTATTAATGCTCACTTTATTGTTTTCATCCTGCCTTCCCTCAATCTCAGAAACTAACCTTGGATATTGAAGGAGATGTCATACCGCAACTCCTCTGAGCTGGATGAGGCTTCTCTCATGACTACAGGTAAAAGGAAAGGACATCAACGCCATCGAAAGTTTAAGAAGTCCCGGCAAATTACTGTGGAGGAACCCCATCATCAAGTCTCTTTCGTAGATCCCCGGATAGTTCCTATCCGATGTCGAATGCTTCGGACAGAGCTCGTGAGGGGGGATTCAGAACACCTTTTCCAAGGTCGGGAATTGGACAATCTCTCGCCATACAAGGGGATAACCGCGAAACTTCTGGTATCTTGCCTTGAGACTATTGTTTCGTCATCAACCTCTGGAGACGTACCTTTGAGTTTCCCAGGTAGATCTTGAGTTTAACGAGGAGTTCCGGCTCGATATTAAGAGCATTGTGGCGGCCATTTGGCCATAGACAGAAGCTGATCAGCTTCACAACCCGAACAATCCTACCGGGACCTGCATGTCCGCGGAGGAGCTGAAGCAGATTGCGGGCCTGGCTCAACATCAAGGCTGCTACCTTCTCGTTGATGAGATGTACGTGCACCTCATGCATTTCGACTGTTTGCCAGGGTTCACCCCATCCTTCACGTTATCAGTGTCGGCTCCATGTCCAAGGCCTTTGATGTCCCGGGTATTTGTCTCAGCAGGGAGGATGGTAGGACCAGCGTGAACTGCAATGATTGAGGCAGTAACCACAGTGCACGCAGATAGAGAGAGGAAGCATCAGTGAGTGGTACATTATACATTATACCATGGAAGAGGAAACGGTGCTAATTCGGAGAGAGATGTTGGACACGACGCGCCAACTAGTGGGGGTGTCGCATTCAGCCCGCCCTCCACTGGCCACCTTGAAGCTTAAGGCATGATCCAGGGTGGGAGCACAATAAGTGTCGTTGAAGCTTGGCAGACTGTCCGTAATATTATCTGTTTAATTGTTGAAAATGTCTTCTACTTTACTGAACAGTTAGGTTGAACATCAGATTCTCAAACAGAACACTAGAGATGTTCAACATAGCACTCCCCTTTCCATGCAGCAACCCGTGCATGTTACAGGTAACGTTAGCATCCGGCAGTAGTAACATCGAGGCTTGGTAGAGAGAAAATGGCAGTGGAATTTGAAGTATATTTCAGTAATAAAGACTTGTTTACTAAGAATGTTTAGCGTCTACAACTAGTACTCCACAGGGGTCTGCACCACCCTATCCAACCATCAACTATACCCTTGTTCAATCCACACATTTCCTATTGATTGAACCGGGTTCTTAAGCAAAGCCAGTGCTAACCACGAAGCTCACATCGTTGTTGAAGGAGTAGGTGGCGTCAAACGTGTGAACACCGCCGTTGCTCGCGGCGTAGCCCACATTGTCGAAGTGGCGGAAATAGCGAGTGGGATAGCTCCAGGACCGAATCGAATTGCCCTGGCCGTTGAGGCCGGCTTGCGGACAGAACGTGGCGTCTTCGTTGAACTGCTTCGTGCCGTCGTTGGCGTTGACCTGGAGCACGAAACTAGAGTGCCGGATGAAGCTGCCGGGGGTGTCCTTGGACTCAAACGAGAAGCAGCCGCTATTGGCAAGGCCGGTGCGAACGGTCCAGCTGGCCTGCTGTTTGAGGGTGGTGGAGCTGGATGATGAGACGACCTGGGTGTTGACGGTAGCGCCGGTGTGTGCGAGGTAGCGATTTGTGTAGCCGGGTGTGGTGACCCGCAGCGAGATCGAGGAACCGACAGTGAGCGCCGGGCCACTGGTTAGCGACGCGACGGCGTATTTGGCTGCTACAATGTTGGCCTGCACCGAGTTCTCGGTGGCATCGGACGGATAGCCAGAGGTCATCACGCCCTCGTAGAATGTGCCTTGGGCGCCGACGCTGTTGTCGCCGCCGATGCCAAGAACTATGGCACCCTCTTTGCTCATTGGATTGTAGCCAGACACGCTTGGGCGCGCACCACTGTAGAACGTCGATAGCGAGCCGGACGCAGCGTTGCCGCCGCGGATTGCCCACTTGTTTGCGCCCCCCTTGACAGCCGCAGTGAGGAACCGGTAGGAGATCGACGGGTCGCCAGCGTTGTTTTTAGGGCTGGAGCCAGAGAACAGGCCGTTCTCGAGATCGGCCATAATCCACGGGCCGCTGCCGGCGCCAGTGCCCCAGATAGTGTTGGTACCAAAGTAGATGGCCTCCATGTGGCCACTGCCTGTATCGGTACCGCTGGTCTCCGCGTTGCCATAGTCGAAGCAGCAGCCATCGTTGTAGTGAGTTCCGTCAAGGACTGCGTACATGCCCTCCGCTGCGTCGCCTGTAGCTATGCCGCTGGCGGCGTTGTTGCGGTAGCCGGTGCCGGGCGAGATGAAGACACCGTACGCCTTCTGACCGTTCAGCGTGACCGGTGCGCCAGTCGCGCTAGCCAGGTTGTCGTAGCCATGGGCTTCCGGGCCTTTCCAGTAACCCCCCAGAGCCTGGGAGAGGTGATTACCGCGGCCGGACTGGTCATAGATGATTGTGATGAGGCAGGTAGTGCTGGCACAGAAGGAGTCTTGCGCGGCGGCATTCGCGACACCACCAGCAGAAAGAGGCGCAATGTCAGCGGTGGCATTATCAGAGCCGCGCTTTACCTGGTAGAGTGCGCCACTGTAGGCGCTGTACAGGGCGCGAGTGGTGCTGTGGGCGGCGACACAGGGCGTGCCACCAGAGGAGTAGATGTCACAGGGCCCAGCAGCGACAAGGGAGCCTGTGGCAACAAGGCCAATGGCAAGCACGCTGGCACGTTCAACGCTTAGTTGGGGGAACATGTTTGGTCACTTCTGGTGGGGAACAGTGGGATAAGCACGCCTGTGTGTGTCTTGAAATCAGCAATGGGATGCTGAACGGCCGCTGAAGTAGAACAGGTATGTTGCAGGGTTGTAAGCGATCAAGTCCCTCTTTATATATTCATCCGATTCATCACGCTGACCATTTTTCTAGATTAGGAGTCACATGCAGTTGTAAAGTGGCGTGAAATTCCCTCCAATAATTATAGCCAAACTATACATTGTTTACATGATAGTATAACCTAGTGAATTTTAGTCTTCAGAAACTCGGTTAATACTGGAAGCAGATTTAACATCAAATTAAGCGACAGTATTTCTGAACTATGATAATTCAAGTTGATCATTAAGTCAATAGGCGATCTAACTAGTACGGCAGGAGAAGTACACAAATTAGTGGTGCTATACAACAGGCCTATCTTCTCAGTAAAGGTCAATAAGACCTTGAAGATAGAAAAATTACCAATCTATGATATAATACTCGATCTGAAGACTCAGGTCAATGTATATAAACCAGTGCAGTCGTCTTGCCCAAGATCTTGCACAGACTTCAGCCTGAGGAAGAATTGTGATAAGATGGAGCTTTACGCTAAATCCGGTGGACTTACACTGGAAAGGTTTTGCCGAAACTTTTCGATTTGTCTTGCCAGGAATATTATTGAAGAAAAAGACAGACCGGAGCTTCAAGCGGAGCCGAGACGGCTTGGAATTATTATTTTTGGTGTCTTCATGCCTCTCGTGTTCGTGGGGGGAAATCTGCCGGCACTCCTCCGTAGCCCTAGTTGCGGGGAATTGAAACGAAGACATTTTGACCCGTTATGATTGAGCAGGACGGAATGTTTTGTTCCACCTCTGATGCTCGCCAGAAGCAGTCTAATGCGTGTCACGAGGCCCTGTTCATGCAGTACTGGGGCATTTCGACAAGTTTGTCGGCCCCTCTTGAATATACCCCGCATAAGGGTAGGTGGCATTAGTAGGCATAATTCCGTATATGCGTCTAGGGCTAACCATGCCGCTTGTGCCACCGGAATTTTCCCATTTTTTCTCGCCAGGGGACAATTAGCCGAAGCAACTAAAGTAGTTGAATATCACAGACCAGGGGCGAACCTCATCCACGTGCTTGGGGATGCGGGGCCCCGGACAAGAGGTGAGATTCTCCACTGGCAAACCCAGCCACCAAATTGCGATCGGCCCAGGGCATTTCTTCAGCAGTTCAACTACCCAGAGTGCCACCAATTAGAGATTCAAATTTGAGTCAGCAGGAAAAGCCTATCCTGTGAGCTAACCACTCTATTAAACTGCCTTTTGTATCGATTCGGGATCGGTCAATTCCACGTACAGAACCACGTCCATGGCCACCCACATTGCCGTGACGACGATTGAGGGAATTCTTGCGGATACGCTTGGATTAGCTCCGAGATGTAGTATGGCTACGGAAATGGCCAATGTCCTATTGTCGAACTGTTCGGTTGTCTGCGAACTTGGTTCCCTGCTCATTCCGGGTTTTCTTCCGCCCATGATTTCAGTCTTTGATGTGTTGATCCAACATCTGAGATCTGTATGTTTTCCTGTATTTCCACAATTTCATTTTGCAAGGTCTGTTGCCGAGCTTTAATCCTCGGATGTCTGTCTGGCCCAACTCGACGGTTATATATATTCTGGTGGGTGATAGTTTTTGAGGTTGTTGGTCAACGACCAGATCATCTGGTTACCGAAACAAGCATTATTATATTGTCTAAAATAGTGAATTCAAGCTGTAACTGCTGTAACTGCAGTGACTTATGTTCATGATCTCCTCGAACAGTCCTTAGCAGGATATTCAGGTACTTGGGTTGTGTCAGGATCCCCTGGCCCGAGTTTAGCTTCCGTTCGGGACAGAACCATGAACCATGAACCACGAACCACGAACCACAACTACAACCACAATTCCAATGATGAATGAATGATATCACTGCCCATCTCTTGCAGCTCTCCACAAATTGGGTCGGCGTAGTTTAAGTTCATGCTCTTACTCTTACTCAATTCCTGGTACAAGTTCTCACTCTTACGCCTCTGCCAGTTATGCAAAAGTGATATTGATACCTTCTTGATATAATGGATATTATTCTCTCATTAAAGCCTGGAGCGAAGATTCGGGAAGATCTTTGTTAAGGTTGGTATCACTGTTCAAGAGATTCAGACTGGAGGAAGTCCTGTGCTTTGCTTTGGGATATCAAAACTTAACCAGCATGTCCGACATCGCGTTATACCTTGCTCTAATACCTAAACGCCGCTTGACTCTTTCGACGATCTCCGTTCTCCTAACCACAGATCCAACAGGATAGATAGGGAAATACAGCTTGGTGTTTCACAGCCGTAGGTGGTGCTCTAGCAAACTTGTGGCAGCGTCAATTCGGTCCGCGATAATCCCCACCCATTGCTGACATTCATTAGTCGTTGATTGAATCACGAGCATATGGAAAGGAATTCATACATGAGCCGCGGTGAAATTACCCTCTGACAGAGCATTCCCCAGCGCCGGAAAAGCGTCTGGGTTCTTATGCCATGCACTTTCGGAGAAGACCACATGTTTCGACCAGGGTTTTCCGTCCAGCCCTGGCTCGTAATAGAACATACGCTCAAAGGCAATGTACACTTGATTGATGGCGCGAATCTGATATTGTAGCCGAGAATCCGTCCAAAAATTCCACCAAGGCCGCTGCTGCTGGACACGACCCTCTAAGGCAGCAGCGTAGCCGTCAAACTGCACTGCCGCCTGATTCAGCCTGGCAATCGAATCGTGCAACAGAGTGAAATCGAAATTCGCAAATGAGGCAGGCACCTTACTGCGTGCAGCGCGGAGGTATGTCCCTAGACTGGTCGCGTAATCTGTGGTGCGCTCTGCCAGCACCGGTCTCTCAAGGAGATAGGCGGCCATCAACGACCAAATCTTGGCAGTGGCGATATGATACTTCCAGTCTGGGTCTCCAAAGGTATCCATCCAATCGACCGTATCAAACTGCGAGTGATAGGGGAAAACGGGATCGTCCAGTCCCGGAGAGAACCCCATGTCGAGCGCTGAGATACAGGCGCTACTAAGGAATTGCATGGCATCCCCGCCTCCACCTACTGTGAAATGGCTTCCCCAGACGTCGAGGACGGTCTGGCCCTCGACCGTTTGGTTTGGTGATTGGACCATTCCGGTGGCGTATATCGCCGCGCGGTGGAGCATCGGACTGGTCTTAACATGGAACTGGGTGCCGCCGGCTGCCACCACGACGTTGAGATACGCGACTGCCGTACGATTCAGCCAGGGCAAATGCTCCCGGATCCATGGACGGGACCCGACCTGTCCAAACTCCTCGCCATCAAAGCTGATGAACACAATCGTGCGTAGCGGCCGCCAGCCACGCTGTATGGCCGCGCCGAAACTACGGACGACCTCATTCAGTGCGGTCGAGCCACTATTGGGGTCTCCCGCTCCCGGTCCCCATGCATCGCGGTGGTTGCCTATAATCACAACCTCATCTGGGAGCTCCCTCCCCTGAATAGTTCCAATGACGTTGTGGACCTTGGCAGTTGTATAATTCACCCCGTTGTAAAAATTCAAGACGAGGTTCTCGGGCGAGGGACCGACATTATACTGTACGCTTCTGTTTCCTAAACGTCCCCCATGCCATCGCGGCGGTAGCTCATACGCCCTTGGACCATGACCATTCAGCGCGCGGAGGAGCGGGATTGCATCGGCGTAGGAGATAGGAATCGACGGGATAGTTACACCCGAGGCAGGGCCATTGAGATCTGACCCAGAGTCACCTGGAAGCGTTTCTTTTCTCACAGTCAGCTATTAGCTCAGTCACGGATGGTGCAAAGGATTCTGTCTCTTACCCACTTTGCCTAGCGCTCCCCTCTCAATCATAGTTTCCGGACGGGCAGGCCCATCCGGGAAAGGCTTATACCCACCATCAGGAACCACGGAGCCATCAATTTCAGGATCTGCGTATGCAATCACCCCGAGGATGCCCATTCTCTGCGCCCATTGAATCTGATTGAAGCGATTAACACTTAGTTCCTTTTTCTGAACGTACGGGGTGACCTGCGCCGACTTCACAATGGCAATCTTCCCTTCGAGACTGATTCCCGTGCGCACCAGGGTCTCGTAGTCCTCCCGCGTCCCGAAATTGGCGAAGACGTAGGAAGCGGTAACATTACCGGGCGCCGAAAACGCATGGAACGCCGGGGCAAAGAGTTCCCAACTCTGACTTTTCCCACGGTTGTTGATGGCGTGCTTCTCGACCAGGGAGGCCTCGTATAACACTTGTTCTGCGACAGGCTTGTTCAAGTCGAGGAGTGCCAGTCGCTGGCCTTCAGGATAAGAGCAATAGGCCCCATAGGGAGCAATGGTGGTGTTTACGACTCCAAACTCCTCCCATTTGCTCCGCGTCCATTCGGCTTGGCTGAGACCCTGGCCTGGCAAGTGGGATTCTGACGTATAGTAGGTACTCCATTCTCGGGCCCTGTGGCCGTGGGGAACGGAGATGAGAAGCTCGATCAGGTCATCATAAGAGAGATTAGGTCGCTTGAGCCATGGAAGTGCCGGGTGCGCTCCTAGTCGAGATGAACAGAGGGTGTGCCATGCGCCTGCAACAAGCAAGAGTAACCCTACACAGTGAGAGGCGCGATGACGGTAAAGACGTCCTGATGTTTTGAGGGTCGTGTGCTGCTGCTGCTGCTGCTTCATGGTAGACTCGTTCTATTTTCTTTAGGAAGTTGAGAACTCCGTGAGAACGTCAAGAGTGTGCACTTATTCGCGCTTGACACCCCAAAGGATCAGATTTGTCAGACTTATTCCGGTGGGACCAACTAATCCATCCACTGGTGATGGTGTATACGCAGACATGGACACATGTACGAAGTATCTGATATTATATCTAGGATTGTCTTGTACAATGAATGGCATACAATCAAACAAGAACCACGAGTCATCATCCGACGATCAACTATGATGACCCTGAAATTCGGAATCTAGGGATGGACTGATGGGCTTGGCCATCTCCCAAACCTAGCGCGTATTGTCACTTTGGTTGTTCGCCGATCTCATCCTTTGGTTGATCCGAGTTTAGTGGGCGGATAATGGTTACATTATCCATGAGCCAGTGGTCAGCACTACGAAAACGGAGCTATCAGTTCAATACTGATTATCTAGGTGTGAGAACGGCGTTTAACTACACTGGACTTGAGATGTCCATTTAGGGAGGCTGCTACTCCGCAAGTCTGGACTCAGGTATGTGGACTCTGTGTTACACCCCACCTACAGCACTCTTTTAAGACTGTAAAATATTACACGTACCGCAAGTATGCTATTGGCAGTGGTAAGAGAATTGTCTGAATGGAACTACTCGGTGTACCTCTCTCAAAAAGAAAGCCCTCAATTTACTACTAACTGATAATCAGTTGAAAGGGCGTGCGTCCCACCGTACACGACGCAAATGGCGATTGGGGTCTTTGACGTCACTGCGCGCATGTAACCATCGACGATTATCCAACAAAATAATCGAATGCTGTGGTAGTAACTCCGAATTCAGATGTACTACTTCAGTCTGGATGTGCGGTCCCAGCAGAAGGGAATTGAGGTTTTCCACGGCTGTCTTTGCACGAGCCGTCAGCGGTGTGAAAATGTCCTCCCGGAAGCGTAATTCAGGTCGCGTCCGCGTAGACAGTATAGGCCCAATGATAGAGAGTTGCTTGTCGCTTTTGATGAACTCTGGAGGAACCTGAATGCGGTATTCAGGTGCTGAGAGTGCTAGTTGGCTGGAACTGGATAGCCGACTGAGAAGGCGATCCACTTCGAGGACTGACAAGGTACCACCTCCGCATTGATCCGGGTGTAGGACGTGGAGGGCAAAGAAGCGCGGAGGGGAGGTTTCATAGCTGCAGTCTGTGTGCCAGGGGAATGTCTTCATTGTCTCTGAGCGGGCGCGATGTGGTGTCTCGCTTTCTGCTGCGGCTGTACTGGTATTTGTGGACTGGAGCGGACGTACATCCCAGAACCATCCACGAGAGGCGCTGTGGTTGATTGGTAGGCCGTGATCATGATGCTGGTGTAGGCTTTGGATTAATTGCCTCAGATAGTGGCACTGGTTGTCTGCAAACTTCAAGTTTACTTTCAAGATTCCCTGGCCGTGGAGGAAGCCGTGTACCTGGCTCACATGGGTTCTATCCTGCGAAGAGCTGAGGTGGCCAGCTTCAAGTTGGGGAATGGTGGATGGAAAGGTAGTTGAAGTAGCTGTAAGCGCTAGATTCAGAATGTCAGTTTCGGTCTCTCATCTTTTCGAAACAGCTCAACGAAAGGAGTTGTGTACATACTGGAAGGACTAGGGTTTGGCGCTTGTGAACAGGTTCGCAGCGATCGACAAAGTTGAATGGGCACCTGCCGCATGTTGACCCGTAATTCCATGATCTGAGCTATGAATGACAGAGAGCAGGGAGAGGGGCAAGAAGAAGACCCTATGGGCGCGATATTCAGCAAGGACTGAAGGTAGCCTATTAATGAGCTACGGCGGCGTGGTGACCTAACATATGTGGTCGTAACCTTCATATTTGATCGCAGTGGCTCTGTTTCGTTAACAGGCTAATGATATCACGACTGAAACGGCCATGTTGGTCCAATTATGGGATTGCACTCGTCCCATGTACGATTTAGTCACTGGCCAACGATAAGGGCGCTCATGTTTGAGGCCAGGGAAGCTTCTGAAGCATCCCGTAGTGTATAAAAGTCAACCTGGGCTACACCGCACAATAAAGCTATCTCAATGCAAGTAGATGGTTTGAAAGGCTTATGGAATGTAACTTGACTCGCTAATACGCGGCCAGATCGTAGTAGGGCACTGCGGTACGCCCTCTTGACGGAAAGGTCATCAACCACCTTTAGACCTGCCGCTTCTCCTTCGCCTCCAACACCCCCTGTGCTGCAGGTAGCTATAACCACATTGCACCTCAACACCATGGAGGAGCCATCTCCTGCACCTGCAGACCATGACAATGAGCAAACCCCGTTGCTTCGAAACTTTCAGGACCGACAATTCCACGTTCTGCCGCGCAAACAACTCCTGATCGTCTTCCCGGCCTTGGCCCTGGTCCAGTTCACCTCCTTCCTCGACCAAACCGCTATCTCGACTGCGCTGCCAGCAATCGCAGACGGTCTGCACATTGGCTCGTCGATATCCTGGGTCGGTGCCAGTTTTCTGGTTACCAGCACCAGCGTCCAATTAATCAACGGTCGGCTATCCGATATTTTTGGCCGGAAGACATGTTTGATTACTGCCTTGACCATCATGGCACTGGGAAATATTGCGTCGGGATTCTCGGTTACCCCATCGGAACTGTATGCGACCCGTGCATTCAGCGGGTTCGGCGCTGGTGCCATTAACGCTCTCGTGCAGATTGCTGTGTCTGACTACACTACCCTGGCTCAGAGAGGCTACTATTTTGGCATCATTGGTGTTGCGACAGCGTTGGGGAATGGCCTGGGACCTGTGGTGGGAGGAGCCCTGACGGAGCAGACCAGCTGGCGATGGACGTTCTGGTTTATCGGGCCCTTGGCCGGGGCTGCGGTTCTTCACATTGCTTTCGTTCTGCCACAGTCAGGCGCCAGTACTAGAGGGATCTGGAAGCAGCTCCAACTGATGGATTGGCTCGGGATGTTGACGAGTATGGTTGCGATTATACTGATCTTGGTAGTCTGGCCCTTTGCCTTGAATAAGGGTCTTGTTGACGGTCATTGGAACAGATTCCCCTGTCTCAAGGAGGTTCAGCTATCTCCTGGACGTCCCCAACGGTGATAGCAATGCTGTCTACCGGTGTGTGTCTATTCCTGGTGTTCCTTGTCATCGAATGGCGATCCATCAAACTACCCCTTCTACCACGTATGCATGTCCTGAGAATTCTGACCCTGCGAGCTAAGAGGCTGTGATTAACCTTTTCCAGTGCACCTATTCCAGTATGGCCTCTCTACCAACATTCTCCTCGCTATGAATGTCATCATCGGTTGGGTCTTCTGGTCAAATCTCTTCTACATCCCCCTCTATTTTCAGAATGTTCGGGGCTGGAGTCCAGCAACGGCAGGATCTTTGATCTTACCTATGGTCATCGCCCACGGGGCAACCTCTGCGCTGAGTGGGATCCTGGTTGCGGCAACGGGTCGCTATACCCGCATCATTAGCGGCGGAGCGGCGCTGTGGACGATTGGTGCAGTCGGCAAAACCCTGTATGGGCAGACAACACCTGTCTGGTCATTTTTCATGATTGGTATCTTTGAAGGCTTTGGTGTCGGTTGTTCTCTCCAACCAGGTAGCATTCTCTCTGTCCCATATCCCCGTGCGTGCCTCCTCAGACATACTAATAAGGCAACTTGACAGTGCTGGTTGGACTCCTGGCGGGCTCTCAAAACGCAGACCGCGCTGTGCTCACAGGTCTTCGCAACTTCATCCGTGATATTGGCGGCGCGATGGGCATTACCAGTAGGTCCTTATGTGCTCCTTTCTATTTTACATTTATTGAAATTCTTTCCGGGAAACTAAGTGATGGGCTAGTATCCGGTACAATCCTGAACAACATCCTCTACAGTGGACTAAAGGGCAAGCTCAGCCCAGAGTTGGTCTCCAAGTTGGCTTCCTCCGCATTTGCACTGCGGGGCATGGATCTATCGGATGACGATAAGCAATTGGTCTCTACTGTCTACATGCGCGGTGTTCAGGCAGTATTTGTTTCCTATGCCGTGCTTATCTCCATCTACTTACTCTGCTCTCTATTTATCGAGGACTATGGGCTTGGTGGGAAATATCCCCAAGTAAAATCCAGTGTGACTACAAACCGCGAGGAGACAGAGGAATGCTAGACTCATAACAATTGTTCATATATGTCTGGGGGAGTTTACTTCTGTATTTGATAGGTGTTAGTGTAACGTGGTTTCCTGCTGCCCTCTCTGCAGGACAGGGCTTTCCGCACTCCTATAAGTTCATATGTACAAGCAGAGTAGCAATGGCTGGAAGGCCAAAGACTATTAATATTCAAAGTGGAGATTTGTAGTGCGGACAGAGAAGAATCATCCAGTATTAGTAAACAGAAAAAGATATACAATATGGATTCCAGAGTCTACTATGATCCTCTGGGGATATTGCCCTTGTGTTTGAAAATAAAAGCTGTACGGTACACGTAGACACGTAAACAGTCCGGCCTTGAAACACGTGCGAACTCCAGTCGCATCTACCTCAATTTCCAGACTTCCACTTCCGGAGGCAGGTCGCTGATATCTCCTTCAACCGACTGAGGGAAGAAAACACTGCGTGCCTTTCGCATATCAAACTTGCCCGAATGTGTCTTGGGAACAGCTTCACTGGCATCTAACTTCCGTAAAAGAGTCGGCAATTTATGTTTCGCGAGTCTCCCGGCCATTTCCGTTCTCAGGGCTTGGAGAGTGAGACGCTTCCCTTCTTTGACACGAAGCAATACCGCAGTGCGGTTCATGACCTCTGCATCTGGGATGCCGAGTACGTAGGCTTCCATGACATATGGCAGGGCCATAAGGCTCTCCTCGACGTCTATGACGGGGACCCTCCGTCCGTCGAAAACAATAACTGGTCGATTATTTTAGTTTCATTTATATTTGCAGTTGGGCTGGGTTATAATGAAGTACGTACAGTCCTGTGTCACGCGGCCGTCGATGATGTACTGCTTACCGTCGAAATGACCCAGGTCGCCGGTCTTGTAAAAGCCATCCTTATCAAAGGCAGCGCGGGTCGCTTCAGGCTCTCCGATGTACCTAGAAGGAACCTTTAGCCGTCTCTCGTTATAGTGTCAAAATCTGGTCATACTGAGAAAAGAGAAGCGGAGTTTTAACACAGATCTCCCCGTGGTTCCCCTCTGACAGTTTCACGGATACCCCCGTTAGCGGGACACCAATAATTCTCTACACATGGTCAGTAACCAGTCTCATATCATGTAAGGTCGTCGTCTCACCTCGTCGATCTCCTCGAGAGAAACGCGCTGCTTCCCCATGGTGATGCTCGTCTCCGTAGCAGCATAGTTGATTCCAATCGACACACCGAGATCATTCCAAAAGCGCTTCACTGAGGGAGTAAGCAGATTTGAATCCGACTTTGCCAATCGTAGACCCCGTGCTCCATGGAGATATTCCTCTAACATGGGCTGTGGTAGATTGGCCAAACATTCCTCATAATACGCTTTCATCTGGGTCCACATTGCTGCCCAACAGATAAAGAACCTCACATCCCCTCGTCTTAATCTCTCCCATATACCACCTGGAGTGGCGTCGTGGTTATAAATCTCAGTGCAGACACCAGCTAAGATAGCTGCTGTGGCATTTCTGATTCCACCTCCCCAGTGGAATGAGCGGTAGGAGAGATAAACCGCATCAGGGCCGAGCAGAGTTTGGAGACCATTAGTCTCGCTCATTGGGCAGCCAAAGTATACCTCCACCTGGTGGTAGAAGAATGTCCGGGCATGTACTACACCCTTTGGGGAGCCGGTTGTGCCTGATGTGAATTGGACGAGTGCTGGACGGTCCGCTGGAAATCTGATATTCCTCTCAGTCGTGATGCGGATGTCGGCACTGCTCCCATTCTCTCCCAGCGTAATTGGGATGGGCGGGATCTCTGTACCCGACGTATCTTTTGCACTAATTTGCGTAGCTTTACCGGCACTTTGATAGTCGGGCGCAAAGGCAAATGCCCGGGCGTTGCATTTCTGAGCTATGGCAGTGATTTCCTCAGGAGCACTACCAGGCGCTAAAATCCAGAGCTTGTCCGTCAGAACCTTATATTGGACTTGAGGAGATTCGGGGAACAAACGTAGTAGAACTGCTGCTCCTCCAACTGCCAGTATGGCGAAAAGAGCAACAAGGAACTGGTAACTTGAGGGAGCAGAGAGAAGAATGAAGTTGTCATTATTCTTGATCATTCCATTTTCGTCTAAGATCTCGGTTGGTAAGACGTTAGATATCTTTAGACGATATTGGAGAATGTCTCCAAGGAACCGGACATAGTCAGCTTCGATTTTCTGGAGAGGATCACGGATGATGGGTTTATTCTCATGTGCGGCAGCATGCACAAGATGTGTAAATACAGGATCATTCGGAAGCCCTCTTGGGGAAAAGGGGGTTCTGACGGGCATGGCTACTGTCTGAATCTAGCGTTATCGTAAGAAGTAGGTTGCTGGTGAATAATAACCGATGATAACTGATCATTCGTGGGATTTAAGACAATACAACTATTAGCATCAAGCAGTCCACTACTAGGTTCTTACTGAAAGCAGCGTGAGGCTATTCTACAGAGCCATGTAACGCTGAGGGTGCGTTCAATTCCCACATACTGCCGAACTGTGAACAGAAATTTACATATATAGTGGATAAAGTAGATGTACATCTACATAGGCGCTTCCTTACTGAGTTTGAATTCCTCTAATGATCGGCGGTGTGGAATGATGCGGTTAAAGACGAGATATAAAACCTACGTACAATATGCCTATACATATACATGTAAATGACTTTGAACATACACAGCATCTAGGACAACCGGCCCTGGCCTGGCGGGGCGACCGAGCTGCAGAGAGCAAGGCAAAAAAGTCAAATGTGTTGGAGGAAGTGTCTTTCTTCCCGGAAATTCCTAGCAAACGGGAAGTTTGCTACGTGCACCGGACAATGTAACACTGCAGATTCTTAATCCATTCCAAATAACCCGCGGATGCTATTACAATTCAGTAGGCATGAGATGGGTGTTATGTAAATGCAAAGACTGCAGATAGCACCCCAGCATCCCGTAAGGTCATACTTTGTGCTGAAAAACAAGGGTGTAACCCATGTAGAGTCAATCTTAATGTGCGCCTGCAAGGGATACCGGCAATGCAAAACTATATACTAAAGGATGTGGCGTGTGGAACAGGCAAAGATGCACGTTTGCAGAAGTAAAAAGAAGGTCCAGCATCCTAATAGCTAAACTTGTGCTGCTAAGTTCGGTAGCAGCTTCTCCTTCTTATTTATGGTTTATAATGTCGTGTCTCCTTTAAGGCATGTGTTAGAGTAGTTACTGTTGCTGTCCATTGTTTCTTATTATCACAGTGCTCTAGTTGAAGGATCAATCTGCTGGAGAAACTTTACTGAGAACTTTACATAGCCTACCCTGCCATAATTCACCAATCATAACTGTCAGTCAAAACACTGAAGTAATAAAGAGCAATAAGAATATGTAGTTAACTTAATGAATGCTAGTATACTAAATGCCCTATATATGACAGGACATTGTCCTCTGTGCGAAGATAGCTGAAGTATAATAAAATATATTCTCAATATGCAACATGAAGGAGGGAACATTAGTTCATATCCTACTAGATTACACTAGAAAATTTTCAACCGGGACTTTTCCTGACTGACACTTAAACCAGTAACCATCGATCATATCTGAACTGATAGTGAGAGATACAGCTACTAACAGACAAAAAAAGTTGAAGGTTGAAATATGGCTGCCGGGTCA
Source organism: Aspergillus viridinutans (assembly GCF_018404265.1). Classification (NCBI taxonomy): domain Eukaryota; kingdom Fungi; phylum Ascomycota; class Eurotiomycetes; order Eurotiales; family Aspergillaceae; genus Aspergillus; species Aspergillus viridinutans. Next base: position 1,659,479 of record NW_025091225.1, on the reverse strand, counting down.
TCCTGCTCATTAGGGACCGTCAAAAGTGGATGAAAAGCTAGCTTTAATGCTTGGCCACTAAGGCCCACCTATGACATTGCACTATTCCTTAACCAGATGCCAAGCATTTATAGCCTGGCGTGGTTTTAGACACGTAAGCTGATTGGTCAGTGGACCCTAATACGCTTACCTGTTTCGGCCAGAAATCTGTTTATTGTAAGGTATTTACCAGCTGTAACCCCGTGTTACTGTTCTGGCCAATAACAAAACCCTACACGTAATGCGTGTTAGGTAAGGGATCAGAATGTTTTGACAGAATCCCTGAAATCTATCCCTCCATTTGGCCACCAACAAAAAAGAAAAGAAAAGAAAGAGGACACGAAGAAAAATGAATAAACAGCACAACAGAAAAGGGCTAGAAAAGATAGAGGCGAAAGAAAAGAAAAGGTTCACAGTCTGATCCTCTTGGATATGCGAAGTAACTGACTCATGAATGGACTACATCACTAATTTCTCAGTTCCAGCTCAGTACAACTAGCCTTATACCGACACATAAGACTCTCTGGATCCCACTTCTCACATATTTCTACCAGGCGCGCGGTGTTGGTATTTGCCCAATAACGCGCGTCTTCTTTTTGCAGATCTGAATCGCCCAAGTATGTGCCTACTGAATGATTTTCAATCTTTCTCATTACCCTTTGGACCCAGGAATGATGCCGCTCATCATCCTTTGCATCGTCCCACACGGCGTAAATAGCAAAATAATGATCAGACCGCATACTCAAGGCCATGTCAGATAGATCTCCTCTACTCCAAGGGCTCATTGCGGACCAGAACGCAAACGATTTCCCCGGTGGAAGAGACAGAAACGCTTCTTCTAGCACAGCGACAACATCGGCACCATTCTGAACATAGGCATTATCGGTGTGGTACCGATGACCCTTTGGGTTTGCTTTTGCCTGTTTGTCGTACAGATTTCCTAAATTGTCTTCTCGACAATACCATTCAGAGAGCGTGCCTGCGGGCCGGGTTTCTTGCACAGGCCACAGAGCAGCCTCGGCCTCCTCGGGTGTGGCCTTCATGCAGACAAAATGTATAGATAGGCAAACTTGATTTTGGGCTTCGGCGTATCGGGTGCATACAGTGATTTCGGTGTCTCTGTCAAGGGTCGCGGTAATCCGAAGGGCCCAGGAAAACGCTTGCCTGTAGAGACCGCATGGGTAAATGTAGCCAGAAGATCGGAATCCGTTCTTTGGGTATGGCCTTAATTTTAGGTGAAATTTGGAGACAACCGCAGGAAATGCTGTAATGGTCCAAACTCTTCAGTAAAGAAAACTTTTGGAAAAGGTAAGGAGTTCATGGAGAGGAAAGACATACCTGGTCCTGCACCACGGGCCGCCCAATATAAGTCTCTATTCTGCTGCGCACTGCAGATTATAGGCTCCCCTTGCATGGTAATTACTTCCACAGCATCCACACTTTCGCAAGCCCAACCCCAGTTCTGAACTTAGGATACCGGGTTAGCGAGCAGAAAAGAACAAGAAAAAGGGGAAAATAAGGATGGAAAGAAGAACGAAAGAGGCGACGTACCCGACAGTTCCAACCCATTCCTCCTTGCAATAAAAACCCGCCGAGGCCAACATCGGGGCAATGACCCCCGGGAAACATCATCCCATGTTTCTCGATCAAGAAGTCATTGAGCTCCTTGCTTGTGACACCAGGAGTCACCTTTGCAATGTGGTTCCTCTCATCGACCTCCAATACCTTGAAGTCGCCGAAGTCAATGAGGATGGAATTATCATGCAAACTCCAAACGGGAAAGGAATGACCCCCTGCTCGAGTAGCAATGCGCATTTTGTGTTGTATTGCCAGCTTGACCGCAGTAACAACCTCATTCTCCGTAGTTGGCTTTACTATAGCCAGTGGAAACCGGCGTGGGCAGCGCTGGTTGAACACTCGGCTGAGACGCGCAGCTTCATAGGCTGCCATATCTGCAGACTCACGCCAGAGTATATGCATCGTGCTTCCCTTCGAGATTCTGATTGTTTTGATGATCGTACGTCTGTCCTACCTTCAAGCCTTTCAATGATGAGATGGTGGGGGCACACAAGTATGCTGCTGATGCTTAGTGATTGATCAGACTTCCAAGTAGACTTCGTACATCAGATGTTCGGCGAGCATGGGATCAAAGCCAACAAGTTGAGAGGATGAGAAGAGCTATGGAGGCCCTGTTTAAGATAGCTACCACAGAAATCCGTCGAAATTTATCATACAAGCTATTATTACACTGCAGGACGAGCAAGTTCAGAGAAACTGATGTTGTTGTTACCAATTCCGACCTGTTGTAGCAGGCGTGAAGGCTACGTATGCGGCAAGGCAAAGATTTCCTAAATTCGAGATAGAGGAGTGGTAGTAAAATGAAAGACAGTCTCGCCAGCCGATCCACGGACGGAGTAGGTGGACGGAACGGCCAAGCATTGGTGGCTTGGGAGAAGGATTGTTGGAATAGCAACCAAGGGACATCTTATCCGTGCCTTAGGCGCACCCTCACCGCTCGCGGTGAGGGTGCGCCTCACCGAATCCACCATTATCACTAAAACCACCATGTACCTTTTATATAGCATCGCCATATAAACGGTACATACTTATTATTCACTCTAGGTATGTATACATTTAGTTTTTCTAGTTTATTACTATTTAGATATATAAGTGTCTATCTTTTATTGCTATCTTTATTATTAGAAAGGAAAATTATAAGTATTTAAGATAAAATAATCTCTCTTTATTTTTTTCCCTAAGAAAGAGTTTCCTAGAGAGAAATTTTATACATTCTTATATCTCTAATTTTTGGTTAAAACTCTTGAAAAGCTTTTAATTATAAGATATTTCCTCTTGATATTTTAATATTACTATTAAAAATATAGCTGTCCCTAGTGAATACCTAAGATATTAGACTTAGGGAGTATGTACCTTTTATATGGTGATGCTATATAAAAGGTACATGGTGGATTCGGTGATAATGGTGGATTCAGTGAGGCACACCCACACCGGGAACCGGTGTGGGTGTGCTTGACACGGATACATGCCTGTCTCCGGAGCAGATCTCCGCTGCATACGGTGTAGCATGGGTTCTATGACCTAAACTAGCCGTGCCAGCCCCAAGGAATGGTCGGCGCAATGAAACCGTGTCAGCGGGCAATTATAAGTATTTCTAATGACGAACACAATCTTTTTATGCTTTGCAATATTTTTTATGCTGCTACCATGTCCATCCCATTCTTTTGCCTAGTTGGAAGGTTTCCGAGTATCCTTGGCCAGCGGGGCCAAGGCAAGGATGCAACCCTCATTGACTTCAGAACATGAGAATGACATAAACAGTTAGAGACGGAGGGGTCTTTATTCGAGCTAAAGTAAGAGGAGGAAAAGGACATTCCCTGAGGGAACTGAAACAAAATATGCAGATGGTGCTCTAGACTGCTCTCACTTTTCTGTTTTGTTCTTCATTTCCTTTTCTGTCACTACAAAGAATATGTTATACACTGAGACACAATTGTTGGCGGATGCCCAGACTTCATCTGAGGCACTAATTTAAACAATATATCTGTCTACCTCGTTGGCCAATGACTCTTAACTTTGTCCTGTAATCCAGTCCTCTGCAATAACCCACATATTGCTTGGTTTGCAGCCTTGATGATTTCCTCTTCGTCCATAGTCAGTAGCTTCCCGCCCTCCACCACTATACGACCATCAACTACTACAACATGTACATCTCGCCCCGTCGCCGCATATACAACGTTGCTGACGGGGTTCACACATGGCTGTAATGCCGTCTTCTGTACATTGAGAGCCACGAAGTCTGCTCTTTTTCCGATCTCTAGACTGCCAATGAGATGATGTAACCCCAACGCTTTGGCCCCATTGATTGTGGCCATCTCCAGTACTGTTTCTGCAGGGATCCTAGCAGCTTCACCCGGTGTGTTATGCACCATAGCAGTCCATTTCATTTCCTGGAACATGTCGGACGTATTATTGCAGGGATTCCCATCGGTGCCAAGACTGACATTGAGCCCTGCCGCCAATAAATCGGGGACTGGGCAAATTCCCGAAGCAAGTTTGGAGTTTGACGTCGGGCAGTGAGAGATGTGAGCCCCAGACGACGAAAGCAACGGCACGTCAGAAGTCTTATTGATATAAACCGCGTGAGCAAAGACAGTTGACGGGGACAACAGGCCGACTGCCTGAGCGTACGATCCAGCGGTGTGGCCTATAGAGGAGAAATAATGGGCATCGCCTTTACATTCGGCAAGATGCATAGTCACTGGGATGCCGTATGAATGTGCAGCGGTGCTCAGCTTTTGCATCTGGGTTTCAACGACGCTGTGTCCCGTTACTATGTGGGCAGCCTTGGCCAGTCTGGTGATGTCTCAACGAACAAATCTGGATTGCCCGCCGCAAACCATACTCGGATGCGGTCATTTGCCATCCCGTTCCATTTATGCCATAACTTCAAGCTTTCTGGAAGCATTCCATCACCAGGAGGGATCTGTCCGGCAGGCGGTCGACCTTCCACCGAAACGCGGCCTAGGCAGGCTCGAATCCCACTGTCCTGCACAGTCTGACATAGTCCATCGAATTCATGGGAGCGAAAGAACTAGTAGTTTAGATTGCGTCAGTCCGGAATGACACCATGGCTGGGAATTCGAGCTTGGAGGTGACTTACTAGACATTCCAAGAAACAAGTAGTCCCAGACTTCAGCATCTCCGCGACGGCCAATTTCACAGATGCCTGAGCCTCTCCGTTGGTCATGCTTTTCTGGAGTGGTTGGATTCGTTCTGAGAGCCATGTCCCCTTATGTAGACCATCAGCTGTGCCCCGTAGTATTGCCTGGACGGTATGGACGTGCGTGGAAACCAGTCCTGGAACCACAATGCAACCATTAAGACTATACTGTCTTTCAAGAGGGTACCGTGCAAGTAGACAATCGGTTTTACCAATATCCGCAATGGTGTCCTTATCGACATAGATAGCGCCGTCTTCAATAATGTGTCGAGCTGCATCAACCGTGATGATAGTTGCGTGAGTATACAACATTTTGTCCTGGGAGGCGCAAGACTAGGAACAAGGCGTGAAGCACGGATGCGAAGGTCCCGAGCTACTGATGAAAGATTGGCAGCTTAGGCTAGTAGGTCTGTTGGAGTAAAGCGAAGCAAAATGGGGAACATCAAGTCATCAAATGCGAAGATGTACCATTGAAGTGATGAAGGATTCCAGTAATCGCGAGCCTGGAAACCGACATAGAAATCAGCAGTTCGAGTCCCACCAGCCAACCTGGATTTATGGAACCCATTGATCTTCCGTCGTTGGGGCAAACTGATAAATGAATCTGCCACCTTAGCATGGCACCGTCGAGTACGTTTGCGGCAGTCTATGTGCTATCCGGACACCACATCTTTAGTGCTTAACCAAAGGCGGTACATATTTGGATTTTTAGCAGCTAGATAGTATTATATATGAGAAGTTCTCAGTATTTCGTCTATATAATATTCATACTGTGGGTTCTATCCCACGTATGCAAGGCGTTGCATTGCATTCCTTCCCACCATCAGATCTTAGGACCCAACCCCAGCCCCTGGCGTGCGACAAAGACCTCGATAGTGAAGATGGAAGCCTTTTAGGATTGCATCAGAGCTATTTAGTGTATCGGTTTTGAACAATTAGACACCATGGATGAACGGAACTTGCCCTTATCTTGGGCCATGCTGCCTTTCTTACTCCTCGCAATCAGTATTACAAATGAAAGTCACCCATGAACCTGCCTTGGTGCTTCCTCGAAGTGACTGTTATACTCTGTGTATCTCACTAACACAAAGCAGGTAATTATTCAGCGATGGAATGGGCCTTTATCTTGTTTGCCAGGGCCATGGATCTCCAGAATTACAGATATTATTCTGACGTATCACTGGCTTACCGGAAACCGAGCCAAATATGTACATTCACTTCATGAAAAATACGGTTAGCTAGCAGTCCGGACTTCCCAGCCAGCTATGATTTGGAAAACGAAACAACTAGAGAATGCGACTGACTGTTTTATTCGGATCTTCAGGCCCAGTCGTTCGCGTTGGCCCCAACGAGGTTGATATCAGCGACCATACCGCCGCGAAGGAGATTCATAGGGTCGGAAGCAACTTCATGAAATCAGAGTTCTATCGCCACTTAACTCGATATGACATCCAGAATTTGTTCAACTCGAGTGATCCTAAATTCCACGGCGAGCGACGAAGACTGCTCTCGTCACCCCTGTCCGCCTCGTCCTTGAGACGGATGGAGCCCTTGATCGAAACACGTGTCCGCCTCGCTATTCGCAGGATTCAGGAAGAAATGGAAGCAAGGGGTACGGTTGACGTGTATAAGTGGTGGATCTTTATGGCCACTGATGTTATTGGGCAATTGTGTTTTGGAGATTCCTTTCATATGTTGGAACATGGAAAGGTAAGTGGTTAGTCGACTTACTGTAGAGCACTGGTTGTTAACCTATAGCAGAAGAACCAGTATTCTATGGACCTCGAATCAGTGTCCGCCATGGAAGCAGTTAGGGTTGCCTTCCCACGCATGGTCAGCCTAGCCAGCGTGTTCCCGTTACCAATCTTCCGGAATTCTGCTGAAGCCGGACATCGCATGGAGCAATATGCGAATCAGTCAGTCCAGCGTTATAAGAAGTTGATCGCCACTGACCCAAACCCGAAGCCAATACTCTTTGCGCGATTATTTGGAGGCGGAAATGAAGGCCTTCCTGAAGCCGAGATCGTCAACGAGGCCATTAGCTTTATCATTGCTGGGAGCGATACCACGGCAACTACCATGACCTACCTTGTGTGGGAGGTCTGTCGGAACCCTCATATCAAAAGAACTTTGTTAACAGAGCTGTCTGGTGTCCAAGAGCATTATCATCATGATGATCTCAGGCTATTGCCATATCTGAACCAGGTCATCACGGAGACCTTGCGTCTTTATACAGGTGTTCCGTCTGGGCTGCCTCGTGTCTCACAACATGGAGCTACGCTCTGTGGATATTGGATTCCAGCTGGCGTGACTGTCACCACACAGGCGTATAGTGTTCACAGGAATCCTAGCATTTTCACTAATCCAGAGAGGTAAGCGATACCATTGCATAGTTGATATACTTTACTGTGCTAGCCTAGTATCGGAGAGGCTAATGATAGCAGATTCGATCCATCCCGCTGGGAGAACCCTACTAAGGAGATGAAAGATGCATTCATGCCTTTTGGTGGCGGCTCTCGCTCCTGTATCGGTATGCATCTGGCGCAAGCTGAGCTCCGGCTTGCAACTGCTGAGTTCTTCCGCGCGTTTCCTAAGGCAAGTGTTCCAACCTTGGAAGGCATGGACGCGGAGGATATGGACCAGGTAGCTTATTTCCTAATGTCGCCGAAAAATAAGCGCTGTTTGCTACAGGCGTGGTAGACACTGTGGATCGGTATATTCTAGCAATATTCAAACATTACAGATAATGAATCCAATGTGTTAGTAATTAGGCGTCCAGTGTCATTAAGCAGTTGAACGGTAATTACTTTGCGAGAATGCAGAGTAAGTTATTCCTAGAGACTGTTTGGCTAAACTGCTGCAAGATATTGAAGACCTCACAAAAGAAAATGGGAGGCAGTGGAACGCCGAGCCGGGGACATATTCACTTATCCCCACAGTTCACTTTGCAATGATAGTGCATTCTCTAGGGACCCAGGATTAGTTTCATCTCAGCGGGTCCTGCCTCTATTGGAAGACAGAAATAGCCTATAACATGACAAATAAGAGGTGGTGACAAAGTTACAGCGCCCTAACCCAGCTGAAGGACGCAACCGGAGAAATGCCCACTATGCTAGTTAACCATGTAGCAGTCTTCGAACCGACCAGACAAAGACCGCACTCTATACAAAGTGTCCACGTCAATGACCTTGGTCAGAGTCGTATACGGAGCTGCTCTCTCGGGGACTACCCTCTTTCTAAATGCATACGTCGGACTGAATATAAGAGACACTACTATCCAACTCCACGTACGGTCTTGCGTATATCGAGACCAGGGACCGAAGCATTGAACTAATCTGTCCGAGGATCACACCCTTGTACGAAATTAGAAATGGCGATTTCAGAGTCAGAAGTCATTGTTGGTTCTCACCAGGAGCCCATGACAGCTCTATCCCTCGAGAAGCCAGCCTTGGCGGAAACAGCCATCGCTATGGACGCCGATGGCGACGTGGCAGGCATTAACAGTCCTGACGATAGAGGTAAGGAAGGGTCCTTTCACTCGGCGTTCCGAAAGGTTAACATGGGAAAAGGAACCGTCCTCGCCGCCAAGATCGTGGACCGGGAGAAACAGCTGGCCGCCAATATACGAAACATCCTCAGAAACGTTGGAGAAGATCCAAACAGAGAGGGTCTTCTCAGAACCCCCGAACGGTACGCTAGAGCCATGCTCTTTTTTACCAAAGGCTACGACGAATGTGCATGGCATATCGCCAAGGACGCCATCTTTAATGTAGACCACAGTGAGATGGTTCTGGTCCGCGATATCGAGGTATTTAGCATGTGCGAGCACCATCTGATCCCCTTCATGGGGAAGGTAGGCAATCCTTTGAACTGAAAACAGTTTGCTTGAGCGACAAGTAACCATGTGCGACAGGTCCATATTGCGTACATGCCCAGCGGTCGTGTATTGGGTTTGTCGAAGCTGGCTCGAATTGCAGAGGTTTACGCGCGCAGACTGCAGGTCCAAGAACGTCTGACGCAGCAGATTGCCCAGGCAGTCGATGATATTCTGAAGCCCCAAGGGGTTGTCGTTGTAATGGAATCTGCCCATATGTGCATGGTTATGCGAGGCATACAAAAAACCAGCTCCATGACTACGACTGCCTGCAGGACCGGTATTTTCAAGAAGAACAAAGATGTTGAGGAACAATTTCAGTTCCTTCTCAAACTGAGACAAAGTCCATAGGGGGATGGATTTTATTGTTTGTGTGTGGTACAAACTGTCCATGTTGAGAAATCCTATATTATTACCCTCGGTGGCTAGCGAGATGGGGCAGTATGAAGCCAACATAGGTCAGGGATACATTTTCGTCAGTAGACTCTAATTTAAGTTTTATTTCCCCCATAATTCTCGACCTTATCCTTCTAGATTATGTAGTGCAGTTGCAGCAAATCCCTGGCTTCGAGTCGCCCGTGATCGTCTACTGTAAGAGCAGCTGCCATTGGGAACCTGGAACGCATCTGCCACGAAAGCCTCAGATCATTGGCTGTTGCACATTCTCTGACATGTACATAATTGAAGTATTACAAATATACGCATGCGGTCTTGGATTATCAGTGGGGCATTTGTTGCTACAGAATGGCGTAACTGCAACATGACCTCCTTGCATAAAGTCCGACATAGGTTATGGAGTGATTGACAAATTGAAATCAAAAGCAGTAACGCGATTGATTATTACAAAGCTTTCCTTGAAGATTTCACAATGACTTCCGAAGACGCTGTTTTGTGGATCACAATCATATGTGCTGAGCTATCTCAGTGACGTTACACCCTAGGCTACCCTTTGCTTTCATGAAGGATACGATGCGCAGGATTAAGGGTCAGCCCGGATTAAGAGTGTGGTCTCTAAGATAGAGTAGTCGCATGGGACATCGGAATGGCACCTGGCGTTGCTTTTGTTGAAGAAACTGGCGCCGAACTCCCTTTCTGTGTGTTGTGACTCCCTAAGTATGGCCTGTTCCGCCGCGCCCTATATCCAAGCTACAGAATGGCGCTGTGATTTGTCTCTGATCTCACCGATTCTTTCTCTGCCTCTCCTCCGCACATCTTAGCAAACGTGGCATCATGGGCGAATGCAGAACCATTATCCAGATCCCACCAGCACCAGAGCTGGTGGACCACATTTGTCTTCGCAGTGTTGAGCTCCCTTTGCCTTCTGGCCCGGACGCATGGCACCGGTTGGGGCGGAGGCAACCATGTGCCATGTCGCTCAAGCTATCCTGGTCCTCCGTATCTGCCTCAGCCCAAGAGGACGAGGTCGCCTTGTCTCTGGATTACGGAAAGCTCTATCAACGCATCGAGGAGCTCGTCCAGGAATGGCCGAATTTACGGGAAGGGCTAGAAAATCAGATCCCAGTCGTCAACCTTCATGGGCAACCCGTGCACGGGTCGCTGCACATTGAACGAGGACAAGATATCTCCCTTCTTGCTGGGAAAATTGCTAGCCTGGCTCTGGCATATCTGCATGAACGCAGTCTGGTCATAAATGACATACGGCCGGGGGCTGTGCAGCAAAACTTTGGGCAGTGTGAAGTCCGCCTATATCTTCCAAAGGCTCTCCTACGCGCGGAGGGTGGCCTTCTGCACCACAGTCTCCATGCGCTGGGATACAATCATGCGGATGCTGTCGCAGCGGTCGTGATAGAAGAGGGTTTCCGGATCCAAAATATTCGCTGCCATTGCATTATAGGTGTCAACGCGCACGAAAGACTCGAGAAGCAGGCTGTTGTGGTATCCCTAGAAATCAAGGGCCGAGGAAATGATCATTGGAGAGAGAAGTTTCTGAACATATATCAAGAGATGACTAGGGTTGTTGCTGAGGTATGATGATATCGGCTCATACTCTGTTGAAATAGAAACTAACAGGAACACTATTCAAGGAGGTGGACAAGACCACGTTCAAATCAGTGGAGGCTCTAGTTGTCTTTATTGCTCGTCTTGTCACGGTGGATTTCGGCAATGAACTGGTGACAGTGCGCGCAGAGAAACCCAACGCGTTAGCATTCGCGGAGGGGACTGGAGTGGAAATTACTCGCTCGCGAGAGTTCTTTGGTTGAGGTATGGTTATTTACAGGAACTGTCTTTCGGCAAAAATAGATAAAGGGAACAATGAACAGTTAACACCTAGCTTTCGCTACTCCTACTTTTGGCAGCTAATTGGGAAAATTTCTGGAAAAGACCATCACGAAGAGGCTGGAATACCACTTTCGGGCACCCTTGACTCGCTCCACTATTGGAAAAGTGAACAATATTGTGGTAAGGACACGCTAGAGTGGTGTAGAGGCGCAGGCCAGTCTGAGGTAGCCTAAATTGCAGGCTACATATAATCAGCCTTGTAGACCGCCGTTCATGTTCGTATACGTGGCGTAGAACCGCAATATTGAGGGAGTAAATCAACCCGAAAAGCTGAGACTTACTAGGAAACTCCACAAGACGACTCTCAAATGTACCAGCTTCATGCAACTTTTACCAAGAGAGGAATACCTTGACCAGTGACACCGGCACTGCCCGCAGTGTCTGACGGATGCAGTAAGACATCCGTGTCGTAGCATCATACTAAGTCTATTTTCCAACATGCTTCCAGTGGCTGCGTGAGCGCAGTATATGTCAAAGTACCACGCTCTTCTTCCTTGCACTCTCGGTCCACAAGTGACAGACCCAAAAAGTCTGCATTCGTGAGTACAGCTAGGACACTTTCCTTTTACCGGACCTGGCAATGCCACCATTGTTCTGTGGCATGACCCGTCCTTCTGCTCGCTGCGGGTAGCATCTGTCGACCTTATAGTTTACATTTGGGAGCACTATACGACAGGGCTTTTTCAACTGTATGAGCCTGTACAAGATTTCCCTCATTTCTCTCTAGTTACGGTGAAGATTCGGGCTCCATTTTGGGTTTGGGTCCGATTCCCCGGCCGGGAGCTTGTTACATTGCACCTGTACATTGCTCCACCTACCTTAGTCTCTTGGATATGTACGTATATTACCCGCTGTCGACCGTAAGAAACATTTGCCAGGTCTCATTTTTTGGCCATCGAATAAGTCAGTCACCTTCTAGAACAGCAATAAGATACGGATCTCCTAACAGTGTGATTCCACCTCCATAATGGGATCGCTTACATCCTGGACCGTGAATCCCCTTGAGAGGAAGTCGAAGGAGAAATGGAACGTGAGTGATCCGAGTAGACAATTTGTCTAATCACACTAATGCCAATCAAGTTTGGAGCCACTGTAACTGGCGTTGACCTGAACAACATCCCTTGTGAGTCTTACGGCCTTCATTCGAGTCAAATCTAATATAATGAAAACCAGCCGATGATATCAAAATCCTCAGGGATGAGGTGTGGCGTCACAAAGTGGTTATCATAAAGGACCAGCACAAACTTGACCCCAAGAAACAATGGGATTTGATCAGAAGCCTCGATCCGGAAACCACTGACGAGGGAAAAGGCTCAAATGACCATCGCAATGGGTTGCTCACTGTAAGTAATCTCTGCCTAATGCGTGTCGTACAGAATTGATAGATATAATATAGCGAGCAAGATGTATCCCTGGAGCCGGAAATGTTCGTGTCTTTGGCAAGGGATATCTGGGCGAGGATCATCACGGCTACAAGAACCTGACACTTGACCGATTCCTCAACCATCAGTGGCATATCTCGCCGCCATCGAAGGAAGCCTTTGAGAGTGGACTCACTCGGTTCCAGCGGTGGCACTTCGATGCGCCACTGTACGGGGATGAGCCGACGTGGTTTACATGTCTTCATATTGTCAAACAGCCTAGAGGACCGGATCTTACAGTTGAATGGGCTGATGGGTCTGGTCTTACCATGAAGATACCGCCTGGACGGACTGCTTTCTTCAGCTCGGTGCAGCTATATGACATGCTAAGTTTGGAAGAGAAGAACCTGGTCGATCATAGCTGGGTGGAGTATGCACCTCATCCATTCAAGTGGATTCAACATTGCAAGAGCCAAAATACCGGTCTTGGTATTGTGGGTGGTGGTCATCTTCCCGAGGAGGAGCTTGAAAACTACGATCCCACTGCAGTAAAGAGGGTACGGTTTACACCATCTCGATGTTTATTCTGATTCTCGGTGTCGCTGACTGGGAACACAGTACCCCATGGTATGGGTCAATAGTCTTACTGGGGAAAGAGCCTTCCAGGTTCACGGCATCTGTGTCCGGAAGCTCTACCTGCGCAACTCACTGGATGAGCAACCTCGTATCGTTGAGGATATCACGGAAATCCAAGACTTTGTTCTAGGCATCCAAAATCGGATTCTCAAGCCTGAATATATCTTGCCTGCGCCGGCCGAGGAAGGAGACCTGGTTATTTGGGATAATTATAGCCTCTTCCACACTGCTATCGATTATCCTGAGAGGTACGGGCCCAAAGCCTTCCATAAAGCGGATTCCGGGGGCAGCGCTGGTCCAAAGGGTCCTGTACAGATCCCCATGTCTGAGTAGCCTGGCTACTGTTGTAGACAGTTTTTAGCTGGAATCAGTCAGGGATATGCGTTAACATATCAGCTTTGGTTGTTCCTATAATACCCAGTTCTCATCAAGGCACCAGAAGGGATAGCTCTACTCTATATTAATTATCAACTCTCCAGCTATGTCAAGCAATTCCCTGAATTTTACATTTGTCTAGGACATGGAAGAATAACCCTGGACGTAAATAAATGGTAAACCCGCAATCCAGAACGGAAAGCATATCAATCCCTGTCTGAGCATTCCTATGTCGTGGTCGCTCTCTTGGTGACAGCTTTGGAACCCATTATGCGCTGCGCTAGCCAGTGGAATGCTCACATCGCCCGTTCTGTTGCGGTGCTACTACCTGAAGGTCGTACTTTCAACACAACCCTCCCTGCCCTTACAGCAACATGAGCTTAGGTTTAGTAATTCTAGCTCGACTATCTGCGGAAAATGCTACGGCTCCGCCGTTAGAGCTTCAGGTGGAAAGAAATTTGTCAGAACCAACTCTATCTCAATCCGACATGGGATTGCATATGCAGACGAATGCGGCAGACGCACTCTTACAAGCAATTTCCCCGTTTTCTATTTGCGTCTCGCAACGTTGCAGGGCCACTGATAGCTTGGAGGCCTTCGATTGGGAAGAACAGCCACTCGCTTGAGTGTAATGACGTTCTTTCGGCTGCAATGTAACGTTATCTAGTACCGATGGCAGTAACCAACTGTATGTTATCCAGCCTGGCCTGAATGCCACTACATGGGATAGTCCTTTCCTGGATATTTAAATGACTTCTACTGTGCCCTGGTTGGGGTAGATTCAATCAACCGACACTTTCAGTCAGCTTATATCACTTCCTCTTATCTCATAATGGTTGTGATTGCCCCGGGCTACACTTCGGTGCCTTACTATCCGGCACATGACACATGGGCCGCTAAGTATCACCGTAAGAAGGATGATAATGCAGCGCTCCCTCATGGATTTCCTCGCCAGTTGAGCGGAAAGCTGGTCTGGGATGGGGAGGACCTCTCACTTGCGGAGCATACGAGTGATGATGGCACCGAGTGTGTGTTAAAGCTCAACGATTCGCAGCTAGCAGAGATTGATGCTGCCCTGAGACATTTCCAAGGTAAAGCCATCGATCTATACTCTGCCCAAATTCCCAGTAGCTAAAGACGGCGGACTTGATAGGACTGGGAAAGCCTATGGATCAGCTTAATCCAGAAACATTTCCTCTCCCATCCGTACATCACGTTCTTCGTGCTGTTTCAGACAATCTTCACAAAGGCTATGGCTTTACAATGATTCGCGGCATACCAGTCGACAACTACAACGCCGAGGAAAATATGATTATCTACGTTGGGGTATCCTCTCATATTGCTCCTGTGCGCGGAAGACAGAATTCCTATTTTAACCAGACCTCAGAAGATGTGATGGTCACCCACATAACAAATTATCTCCAGTCTAAGGACGATGACAGAATTCTGCCAGCTGGGCATACAGACAGGGAGATAACCTTCCACAGTGACATTGGTGATATCGTCTCCCTGTATGCTCTGGACGAGCCAGTCACTGGAGGCGAGAGTCTCCTGGCTAGCACCTGGAGATTGTACAACGAAATAGCCAAAACTCGGCCAGACTTGGTCCGGGTACTGGCGGACAACTGGCCTATGCCAATGTATGTTTACGTGCCTGCCGGAACCCTGGAAGAGACTTACTTACTCCTTTTCAGTGGAACGGACTACTCGGTTCAGCGGCCCTTGCTGTACTATCTGCCGCCCAATGGTCATGACCAGGAGAGGATTACCGTTCAGTACTCGCGACGACCATTTTCCGAGATCAGACCGAAATCGTGGCCAATCACTCTCACTGAGGAGCAGGTCGAGGCGCTAGATACGATTCAATTCCTTTGCGAGAAACTAGCGGTCTCTATACATATCAGGAAAGGGGACATACAGTTCATTAATAACATGAGCGTTCTCCATGGTCGAATGGGTTATGAAGATGGCCCAAAGCAGCGGTGAGCACGCAGCTTCATCCAAATACGCATATTTGTTGTTGGTAGTTCCACTGACGATTGACTAGTCGCCATCTTATTCGGCTATGGCTGCGCGACCCAGAGAATGCCTGGGCGACTCCGAGCCAGTTGCAAAGTCGCTGGGACAAATTATACCATTCCAAACACTCAAACGGACCTCAAGCCTACCCGTTGGAGCCCCCGCTGCATTAGGCTGCGCGGTCCAGAGGGAAGTCTGACCGGTGTTAGATTTTCAAAAGGCCACTATGCAAATTCTCTTTTGGTCGTACCTGGCAGTGAGATAGTGGCTCGTGGCTTATATCAGAGTACCGTTTTTACCATTCCCTGTCTGCCACTGTAATCATGTCATCTGTTGCGAAATGTCCCCAGTGGCATGAAATGCATCTTAACTAAAAAGGTGTAGACAACCGTTCCACTGTAGTAGAAATAGTAGTGTAGTAATGGTGATATCTTAATCATTATACACAGACCATATGTTCTAGTTCTTAAAGCATTATGTGAATAGAACTGTTCACAAAATACTTATAATAAGGTACAGGTATAATGCCTGTAGTCCAGACTCTGGACTACGATCCATACCTTCAGCCAGTGATAACATGCAGATTAGTACGGCCTGCATTCTGTATATACGGCCATGAGATACTTATCAATGGACGGGTTTAAAAGTCGAATGATGACATTGATGATTGTATCTCACAATTTTGCCCTGGTTCCCTTCTGGATGTATGCATACCCACTTATAAATTTTACAAGTCTCAAAATGGAACTGTATCGAGAGGGTACGCACGACGATTCAAACACAAACATCTATTTCCGAGTCCATAATCGCGTCAATGATTTATATAAAACTCTCGAAAATACTTTTGACTATCAGATAATGATATCAGGCGAAAGTGGAGAAAGGCTCCAACATGCTCCATGAAAAGATCTTGAGGACTGGGATTCTCAAGAGATTGCAACAAACGAAAACCATATATATCCACACCTCGCAAACTTGAAAACAATCAACAAAGGACGAAGTATATCTCGCAAGGGCCCTTCGAGCTGTGTCACTGTTCGGTAGATGCTTCAGTAGACTTTACCATCAAGTATTATCTGGCCGCCAGTATGGAGGATCTGAGCAGGATTATGGACTGCTTGGATTCAACAGCGAATCCCCTCAAGATGGAGCAAAGACTCACGCAAATCTATTTGAATGCAGCCCAAAACATTATAGATATAGCTTCTTGAGTATCAAAACTCTGGCTACAAGCAGTCTTTGTAATACAACTGCAGTTCAGGATGGACAAGAACGAACTTTGGAATTGATGTCATAACGTAATCTTCATTATGTCGACATCTCCCCCAGCGAATGTGCTATTATCCCGTCATTGTGGAGGTATAAAGCTGGAGGGTATGTACTCTATCCTCGTATCTCGTCTCTACGACTCTCCCTGGCAGAACCATGACCAGATGATTTGGGGATCTCGTATGGATGGAATCCAGGCAGCATAATTGAATATGGACAATTCACCCGAAAGCCTGTGCCGATCATGTTTCAGCCAGCAGTGCTCCAGGATAAGACACTGAGACAAATACGTTCAAAGCTTGCCAGGTGATCAGTTCCCGCGGATCCCGGACATATTAAGGGTGGGCAAATATGACCGGGGATTGAGCAGCCCCTTGGCCGTGAATATTGCATATTGAACATGCTTATTACTCTTCCTGCCTGAACATGGCAGCCTAGAGAGTTTGATTGCTATCAGACAAGGGGCCGTTGAACATGAATGCTCTAGGTATACCTTATTGCGGCATGACAAGTCAGACAAAAGGAAAGCCGTCGATTTGGGATAAAAAGTCTAGCACCAGACCCACAATGACATGAAATATAGGATAGGTTTATTCTGTCGCTAAGCATAGAGTGGAACCTGCCAAACCGGTGAAAAAGGTTGCTTGCTCTCAAAGAAAAGATGCTATAAATACGGATCATTCCTCTCCACAGAGAAATTACTGTTGGTCTTCGCCCAGCCTCTCAATATGACACAAAAGCACCCCGAGTCGCCTCCTTTCCTCGACTTCATTGTAACACCAGAGACATCGCAAACATTTCCGAAGAACCACTGTGGAGTTCGGGTTACAAGAGTAAGTAATTGTTGCAATTCTGGAAGGCCTAATTGCCTTGAATTGCAGGACTAACACACTTCTACTATAGTCTCCCGCCATTAAAAACCCCCTTTACCTGCAGATGGTGCCGGAAGTGATTCATGGTCCAATGTCCTCCTCGTCATCCTTCTGATAGCAGTGCCATGGCTCATTTCCTCTCAAATAGGCGGTGGCCTAGTCTTGGCTCTCTTTGTCGCGATAGTCACTGCAGTCCCGATTCTCATGGGATACTGGAGCATCTTCTCCGCCACATCCCCTCGTCTTAATGAGAAGGTCAAGGTGCCAGGTCGTCCAGTGGAAGATTATCTCCACTTTCATAAGGAGAGTGATCGCCTCAGATATCGTGGTCGAAGAAGGATTGCAATGGAAGTGTTCTATGAAATGTACTTTCGCGGCGACGTGGAGTTCAAACAAGGGGATTGTTTGGACAACCTCGAGTACCGTCATGATTGGGCCTCGTTTAGCTTTTCCTGGGGCGTATTCAGGCACTTTTTGTTTGGTTTTATACCGGAATTGATTGTCCATTCTCGCTCTCAAGGTAACTCTCAACATCAATTTCTATGAGACCATTCCCTGCTCCTCTTCCAGCAGCAGAACTAGTCAAGTATGTGCAGCTAATCCGAAGGTAGATGAGGAACAGGTAGGCGGCAACTATGATCGTGGCGACGACTTCTACGCATGGTTCCTTGGCCCTCGTATGGTGTATACTTCAGGTATCATCAGCGATGTTGACAAGGAGGAGTCACTCGAGAAGCTTCAAGACAACAAGTTAGCTGTTGTATGCGAGAAGATCGGATTGAAACCAGGGAATTCTATGCTGGATATTGGCTGCGGTTGGGGAGCCCTGGCTACTTTCGCGAGCGTCCACTACAATGCCCATGTCACCGGCGTCACTCTGGGTCGCAATCAAACGAAATGGGGCAACACGACCCTTCGAAATGCCGGCATAGCGGAGTCACAAAGCCGAACCCTCCGCATGGACTATCGCGACTGTCCCCGGATACCTGGGGGATACAAGAAAATCACTAGCCTTGGGATGTCGGAGCATGTGGGTGTCCGCCATTTTCGTGGCTTCCTGCGTCAAGTCTATGACATGTTAGATGACGATGGTGTCTTCTAACTGCAATATTCAGGCCTACGAAAGTATTGGCAATATGAAGATTTGATATGGGGGCTCTTTATGAACAAATATGTCTTCCCCGGAGCAGATGCAAGTACTCCCCTGGGTTGGCTTATTGATCAGCTTGAGGCTGCTGGTTTTGAAGTGAAAAATATCGACACCGTTGGTGTCCATTATTCTGATACGCTCTGGCGTTGGTATCGCAACTGGCTGGCCAACCGTGAGAACGTCATGGACAAATATGGTGCCAAGTGGTATCGGGTGAGCATTCACTCTCCTATTTCTGAAAGTGGGCTCTAATATACTCTAGATCTGGGAGTTTTTCCTTTCATGGGCAACCATTGTCTCTTGCCAAGGGGGAGCAGCGTGCTATCAGATCGTTCTCGTCAAGAATCTCAACTCTACCCATCGGGTGGAGGGAGTGTCCACCCAGTTTGGCATTTCCGGTTCAATCAAGTCGGCGTTTCAGAGGAGCGGTGCTGTACTCAGTGCCTATATTCCGTGATCGATGACTCGTTGGACCCAAGGACTCTTCGGAGGGGAATGTTCGGCCCGACCTTTGAGGGGATATCCGCACGAGTAGGCTGGTGCATACTTGCGCGCAGTACCGGGAGGAATATTATATTGGATGCCTTACCTCAAGGAAAGGAGTTTCTCATGTTTCACATTTTGTAAATACTATCTGAATATAGCCTCAGTGGGGTTGTTCCCTGCCGAAGCCTTCTTCTGCTTGCCTTCGTCTCCCCTTTACTCTGCCTGCCACGAGTGCTCCCATCCAAGCAATCCTATTTGCTGGCAAATCACTTTGATAAACCTCCCGACCCTGTGAGTACCGCTCACATCATCGAACTATCATCTCGAACTATCATCTAGGGTTTGACGGGTCCGCGGTTGCCCTCGAAACCCATTGAACCGCTGATTTTAGCGTAAGCTCTCCCATTTCTAGACCCTGTATTATGGTCAAGCAATATAATCCGAGGTGTCTTTTCGGGACCAGCGCGCCCCGGATAGAAGGGCCCCTTACCACATGACCTTGCACGCGGGTCTCTCATCAATAGCCTCGCAGCCGCGGCTTGCCATGGAGCCGTAAGCGGATCCGGTCGGTAGCTTCGAAGCGCATCTCACGCTGCTTGGGAATTTGGCCGCGATGGCTAGAAGGTTGCGCAGAATGGAAGCTGTCTGCTTTCCGGATTCGACCCTACAGAGGGGAATCACGGCGAGTTTGAGGTATATATAACTCCGAGTTCGACTCCTATGAAAAGATGCAATTGACACCGCTTCTCTCAGGATCCTTTCAGACTCCTTTACTACCCGTATTATTGAGCAAAAATGATGAGTTCCCTCAGATCCCCCAAACCAGTGATTTTCATCGGTGCCGCTGGCGAAATGTGCCGGTTGGCTGTCGAGCGTTTCGCCAAGGCAAGTGATAATGCCCTGGTTCTCACCGATATCAATCTGTCCACGCTCGAGACGACCGTCGCCAAACTCAATCTTCCAGCTTCCCGCATCTCTACGAAGCAGTTGGATCTCTTTGACCGGACCGCCCTGCTCGAAGCAATCAAGGACGCCGCACTGGTTGTGCTTGGTGCAGGGCCTTATACGCGCACTTCGGAACCCGTACTTACCGCGTGTCTGGAAGCCAGGGTGCCTTACCTTGATTTTGATGACGATGTGGAGAGCACTCAAGCCGCTCTTGCTCTCCATGAGCGTGCAAAGGCGGAAGGCGTGCCGTGCTACATCGGATGCGGCACGTCCCCAGGCATGTCCAACATAATGGTTCTTGATGTCACTGCAGAGCTCGACACCGTGGACTCAATCGACATTTGCTGGAGTGTCAGCGACGGCAAGGGCAAAACCGGCAAGGTGGTCTTGGAACACTTGATGCATATTGCTGCTGGCCCCTGCCTCACATGGGCGAACGGCAAGCGAACAATGAACGAATCCTGGGTTGAAACGACTTACGCTCCAATGCTGGGCGGGGAAGGGGAAATGCTCCTCCACGAGACTGCTCATCCGGAGCCAGTCACCTTCCCACGCCTCTTTCCCGACGCTCGCCGAATCCGTTGTGTCGGTAGCCTGGATCCTGCCCCGGTTAACGCTATCGCCAGGGGCCTTGGCCGCGCCGTCCACCGCAATGCCTTGGCCACGAGCGACGATATCGATTTTCTGTTTCATCTGGCCAACGACGAGACCTCCCTGGCGGGAATTGGTGAGGCATTTGGTGAAATGGCTGCGCAGTTCCGCGGTGGTGACGTCACAATCAAGGAGCTATTTCAACTGGTCGCTCACGCGAATCGCAAACTCAGCCCCCTGCGGTACGCTCTGTGGGGGATGGTCGGTGAGCCAGGCAGGCTCCATTGCCATACTCATATGGCAAACATTAGCCATTCTGACCCTGACATTCGAACAACTCCGGACAGATAAAGGGCAATATGAAGAACTACATAGGTGCTATTCCGCAATGACAGATTTGATCGATGTTTGGAGGTCGGCCTGGGGCCAAATTAATCGCTCGGCGGCCATGAGTCTGCACCGGTCACGGCCAATGTGCTACGCAGCGTTCATTTCTGTTCTACGGATGTTGACCTCGCCATACTTCTTTTCTGCGAGCTTATCTGCCAACTGTAGTCTCAACTTGCGGAGCAGATATCATTATCGTCGTTGTCATCACCGGCAAGGGGGCGGCTATGGTACGCTCTCAAGGAAAAAAGTTCCTGCCACAGGGACCAACGCCGTACGAGCGCAATGCAAATATCTCATCTGGCCATGGCAATTCAAGATGTGTCGAGTCCAGGCTTCCAAGGCAAGAGTGGCCTAAAGGCGAACATTGAAGACATCAGCGCGCACCCGGTGAGTACAGACAGCCTCTCCTCCATATTCAGGACTAACCAGACCGTGCAGTATCCTACTCTGGTGGTGCAGGCACATAAACTTGCGGCCAAAGCGCTAGCAGATGAGATCCAATGCTCGATCTCCCAAATGGACGCCAAACGCATTCCAGAGCTAACAGTTGGCCTTGAGAGCTGTATGCAGGGGTTGCAGCGGCTTCAAGGAGCTCTTGTGATGTTTCCGGAAATGAGCAGTGACATAGACCGGCTGTTCCAGTAGTGTTATGTATATGTCTTGGGATTCATACGCAAGATTTTGGCATTCGAACATCCAGTGCTGAATCATAGGAGCTAAAAATTTATAGATATGGGAGAGACTTCTCCGACCAAGGTGATCAGGACAAGTTTGCAATTCTACATTCTACTAAGGAAGTTCCGGAGACCCTTGAAGGTGAAACTTGAATAATCCTCAAGCCTATTCGAATGAAAGCCGATCATCCATCCATGCCTTTACCTAAATCAGCGCAAATACACTTCGGACGTGTATAGGAGGTCTATCACAATGTGGCTGTTAGAGCACTTGGCCTGGTACATGACTCATCAATAGATAAACTTCTGTAAGAATAAACTTTAGAGCAAGTTTCTAGGATAGGCTAAATTTATTTCTGAGTAAGAATTCCTAATGGTACTGTTTATGTAGCTCTAAGGCAATGATGTTCAGTTTCGACATTTGGGTTCCGCCGGCATTGAAGGACCGGATATGTCTCCCTTGGTCCCGTGGTGGTGTATAGGCCCTTTTCTGCTACGTCAAAATTGCCTGCGAGCTTCCCTGGTTCAATATGTATAAGACTCCTTTTTGATCAATGAATACGGTTGCAAGGAATGTTGGTGCAATCTGAAGTTGCCAAGCATATATCCATTTCTCAATGTTGTGCGACAACGACAAATATATGTGAGTATGGATTTCAATTTTAGCTCACATAATTCATGCTCAAGTTCATAGGAAACTATGATATTCGAGATTCTTTCGCAGCCTTGAGTTGGATTAGTTGCACGGATTAGTGAATCCAGGATTGATAACGTACTAACGAGCCCTGTGTTTGCATTCCTACTGGTTGAACTTGTGTTTCCTGACCGTCGCCTGCACGCTCTCCGGATATACGACCCAATAGTATGAGTTGGACTTCGCTCGAGGCTCGACAAGATCAACCTAAAACGTAAGTATATATTATTGATTTTATGGTCCGGTACTCACATCATAGTTCATGAACAGGGCAGTAACAAACTTCTTGATTTCAAACATGGCGACGTTCTGGCCCAGGCAACCTCGTGTCCCGGCCCCAAACTGGCGCAATCAGACATTGAACGTACCAAGGACCTGGACTGCATCTGACTTACACTAAGCAAGCTGGCTTCAAGTTTTCTAATACTTGCCGGTTCGCCTTCCAGCCAGCGACGGGGACGCCACAGGTCCGCATCATCCCCCCATGTCGGCCGATAGCGATTAGTAATATAGGGACTCATGCCTACAACGGTACCCCCAGGGTAAAAGTGACCACAGATTGTCGCTCCTTCTGCAGGAACCACTCGTTCGAGAGGCATAGCGAATGGAGGATCAAGCCGGAGTGACTCTTTAATACAAGCGTCTAGGAAGGGGAGGTTCTGCAGCTCATGCCATTGAGGAATAGGAAGACTGAGCCCCGTGGTAGTGCCTTGCTTATCCCGCAGCTCGGCTCGTACTGTTTCCAGTGCGTCAGGGTGTTCCACGAGGAAACAGACCACAGATCGAAGCATGGAGGCCGTGGAGTCGGCCCCTCCCAGGATATTGGCAAAGGTCCACGTTGACACAAATCGAAGCGGTACATTTTCCTTTTTCTCCTGGGCTTGTAGATAGTACCCGAGGAAGTCACCGTCGGCACAGGGTCCGTCGGCGTTTGCATTGGAGAGCGTGTTATGACTGTTCCGACGCTCGTTCCGACGCTCTGAGATACGCGCCAGAACGTAGTCCAGAAGAGGGGCAATGGATTCGCGTTTGATGAGATTTGCTAGTCGGTTCTTATGCAAGAGCCAATCGACCCATGGTATCTGCGTCATCTGCTAATAGTTGAGTCTTACCCCATGTGAACGTCCTCCGTGGTGTATAACTTACCGGTCCGATACTCAGGTTTGCCCTCTTGACGTCGTCCATGATACCGTATAAGTCTCTCCCATGCTGCACGTACCCATATGGGCGGGAGAATGTCATCAAGCCCATGGTATCGTAGGATAAGAATTTAAGCCAGCTTGTCAGGTCAAAATGTGCTCCCGTGGGCAGAAACTGGCGATCAAGCTGGTCAAAGAACATTCGTGTAGCACTATCCATTCTTTTCTCGAACGAGGATACAGTATACGAGAGCGAATAATACACGGAGATATGTTGCTTCATTTGTCGATTCGTCGCGTCGTCCTCTGCGGTGAAGACGGAGAGGAGTAGGCCGTCAGTGGTCCATGGTCGGAAGGCGCGGTACATGTTGCTCTGCTTTGGTCAGATGATCTTCGCATTCATAAATAGGGAGAGAGACAGCTTGATGGAGATGGGGATTGCATGCCTTGGGAAATCCGCCCCGCAGGTTGAAGATTGTCTGGATGGCCTCCGGGTCACAAATGCATACTAGGTTGGGACCGAATCGCACGGCGGGACCATATCGTTGGTGAGCAAGAGCTTGGTACAGGTGGATGAAGCCACGGCGCGCTAGGATGAAGCGATGGAAGTTGGTGAATTTTGCGACGAAGGGACCGGGGATGTGCTGCAGCTGCGAGTATGTACTGTAGAAGTGATAGACCAGTACAGTGGAGATTCCAACAACCAGGACAGCCAGTACCTGTTGCGTGTCCAGAGACTCCCACAGCATTTTCAGTGATAATAATGGTAAATATGGTAGGTGGTGAAATGTAGAAGATCACTGCTCGTCCACCCTACTCTATTTGTAGCCCGAGGCACATCGCTCGACTGAAAGACAAGAAGTGACAGGGTTGGAAGGCAACAATGTACGGCCTAGGACGAACTTACGATGTCCAGTGGTTCAGTGAAAGTACGACCCGCGCAAGCCGCAGGATATTCCCCAGTTCTGTCACACAGAGATCTATTGATGTGACAGTCCCCAACTGCATGCCTCAGCGTATGTGTTACACAACCTTGGAACAGAGTCAAAGGTCAGCACGACTGACTGGTGGAGATCGAAGCCAGAACAGGTCATTATAATAAAGAAGACGAACCTGCAATACATCTAATCAAGATAAGAGATTTGTATGCAATATTATGTAGTCCAGGTTCAAACTTGCAGTACCAGGATCGAACCGCGTCGAGATCTAGTAGACTTTGTCCGTGAAGATCGAAGAGACACGGGTTGATTGGATCGGCTAACAGCACTACAACTGTGGGCAGCGACGACCAAACTTAAACCGACTGAGGTACAGAAATCTGTAAGGAGGTGGCAGGTTATTGAATAGATCGATCAAGTACTCTATGCTCTTGTTGGCTTGCAGGCCGCCCTTTCTTCATAGGACTTCATAGCGAAATAGCGGTGAGTTGGAATCGCGCGTGACAGCATTAATCGCCACTGAGACCGAAGACGCAAACCGGTCCAATTTCTTAAATAAATAAAAGATCATAGGTGCTGCGTCCCCGCATGTAAGCCCATCTTTTCATCGGCTCTCCGCTGTGATGCTGTCAGGCCGCATGAAGCAAAGTCTGTCCTGGCTCTCTGACCATGCCTCCGCTGAACCAAACCATCCAAAGGGCGTACTGGAAATGGACATGGCGGAAAATTGGCTTGTCCGACCCGAAGTACTTCCTATAATCAAAGACGCCGTGTCATTGAACCTGAAACAGCAGGACCTCTCATATTCCCAAGAGCTAGGTGGACCTCCAGGGCTTTTGCATGTGTCTGCATCATTTTTCAATCGCTTCTTCTCTCCTCGAGTTGCTGTTTTACCCGAGCACATCGTTACGAGCACAGGGTGCGCATCAATTCTTGAGACCCTTATCTTTTCGATTTGCGATACTGGAGATGGTCTACTGCTAGAGACACCCATGTGGGATGGGTTTGCGGTCACGTCAACGCTGAGAAACAACGTCCAGATACTTCCCGTGAAATATTCGAGACAACCGACAAATGCAGCGGATCTTATACAGCACTATAGCGAAGCGATGAAAAATGCAACGTGTCCAATTCGGGGCCTCATCGTTTGCAATCCCCACAACCCTCTTGGTCAGATTTATCCTACCATATGGTTAGAGGCACTGCTTCGATTCTGCGAAACTCATAAAATTCACTTCATCTCGGACGAAATATACGCCCTTTCCAATTTTGGGGCGATTAGATGCAGTCAAGATGTCAGCAACCCCGACGTTGTGATTGGGCTAGAAGCGAAGTTCACATCGGTATTGGCAATAGACCTGCAGCGACTTGAGGTCGATCCCGCTCGTGTCCACATAGCTTACAGTGTCAGCAAGGATCTTGGTAGTAGCGGGGTTCGACTGGTTTGTCATAATTCTCAATGCATATATTGGTGCAAACTAACTCTGATACATTCTCAGGGATATCTCGTTACACAGTCGAATCCTGGGCTTCGCCATGCACTAGCGGTCCTTAACAGATTCAAGGTGTCTAATATAGCATCGACAGTTGTTGCTTCTCTCTTCTCGAATCTTCAGACGCTTGAAAACGTACTGGATTGTAGCAAATCTCGCCTGCGCATAGCGGCGGAGATGGTGCAAAATTTCCTGTCATTCCATCAGATTGCGTTCTATTCCCCAGTTGCTGGATGCTTCATGTGGGCGCGGGTCGGGGGCAAGCTAGCGACAGAGGAAACAGACGCAGAGCTACTTGAAAAATTTGCAGCGGCAGGTGTGGCCGTTGCTGCTGGCTCCAAGTTCAACAGCAGAGAACCGGGCTGGTTTAGACTCACGTTTGCCCTACCCCGGAAAAATCTGATCGAAGGACTACGTCGAATCGAAATTGCAATGGAGGCGAAACGACATTGGATACCGGACAAAACCTATTGCGAAGCCACGGGCATTTGGGATAAGTCTGAGCCAGGTTGCCCATTGTGTTGATCCCGCTCCGCCAGGTCTCTACTTAACTTCGTGTAGACATGGCCTCTTGGGGTTACCACCCGGGAATTAGATCAGATAAAGTTGTAATACATCAGGGGTCAAAAGTCTGTGCACACTCCGCGTATCTGTGACTAGACTGGCTGTGGGGTGGATATGGGTTGATCCACAGCATGTCTGATCCAACCCATGTGGATTTTGGGTAAACCACTAGGTATCTCACCCACCCCCTATATCCATGGGGTTCAACTGTGGATACCCATGGATATCCATACTATCTAGTCAGGTGACCTCTAGTATTTAGATTACCCCCTATTTTTTTAGTATTCTAGCCACACCACTAGGATATCTATATATTTAATAAGTAATATAAGAATAGATTAGTATAAATATTATATATTACCTATTATATAAGCTAAAATAGGCTTATATAGGGGAGTAGGGGTCCCCCCTAAGCTTAGGTTAAAAGATGGTGCGGAGATATATATATCTTACCATCACTATCCTAACTACTATCCTCTAAAATCTAAAAACCACTATAACTCTAGCCTTTCTTAGTAGACCTAATATTTATTTTTTATATATATAGATATGACTATTCTCTATCTATATATATAAAAATATCCCCCTATCTAGGCCTAGATCTAGTTAGATAAGCTTATCAGCTCTTAGTAGCCCTAGGTCATGTGCACCTAATGGTTTAACCCATATCCATGTGGATAAGGCAGGTTCAACCCATATCCACATGGGGTGGGTTAGGGCCAACCCTTATCCAACCCAAAGCGTGGATTGGGTGGGGTGGGTGTGGATTGGTGGGGTGGGTAAGCCAGTCTATCTGTGACACATCAAAAAATCAACATTCTTTTTAATCACTATCTATTCCATCAAAATGAGGTCTTTTAGCACTAAAATTAGTGGAAATAGAAGGCCTAAAGCTGAACTATCTTCTGAATCATGCGCGGCTATTTTATATAGCCTAGAGAACCAGAGATCACCTATATAACTAGTAAAGGAATTTAGTGTTAGTCATAGTACTATTTATAAGATAAAAAAGTAATTCTAATAGTACTACACCCTAAAATCAAGGCCTTATGCTGGTAGACCCTATAAGCTTAGTACCTCTACTAAGTATTATATCTACTAGATGGTCAGACAGAGGCCCTTTATGAGCTGGAATGCCCTGGTTGCTAGCACACCTAGGGGGGTGTCAAGGTTAACTATTTAATATATTTTAAAGAGATATAACCTTAGGAAGTAGAAGAGCAAGAAGAGAATCCCTTTAAAGCTAGATATAGTTAAGAAATGCTATAAATTTATATATATATAGCTTGATTTCCCTCACTGGGAAGAAGTGCTCTTTTCTAATAAATATTCTATCTAAAGTTAAATAATTCTACCTAATTCATCTTTTAATTCTTAAATAAGGCATACTAGCGCGATCTAGTTAACCTAATAAATTATAGGAAGGATATTTCACAAATAATATAGGGTGTAATCTAGATTAGAGGCTATATAAAGCTAGTAATTATAGAATATAATAAATTAGCTCCTTAAGGTAGATATTCTACTAATTCTTATCTAAAATACCTTAAAGATGGCCTCCTTCTAATCTATAAGCCTAGTATAATATTCTAGTAAGATAATGTCAAAATCCATACATCTTACCAGGCGCAGGAGTGGTTTAAATCTTATAGAATCTAGGTCATAGAATAGCCTCTGTATTTACCTGATTTAAATCTAATTAAACACCTCTGGAACCTCCTAAAGAAGAAGCTTTTATAGCTCTATCCTGACCTCTTCTTAGGAGGCAGATCCAAGGTAGATTAGACCTGGTTTTATAATGCTATTATAGAGGCATGGGATGCTATCCCTTAGGAGAAGATTAATAGTCTAATTTACTTAATACTATATTAATTGCGCGCAGTTTACCAGGCAAGGGGATGGTACACTAAATATTAATATCTACTATTCCCCTATTTATTCTTATGTACTGAAATAATATGGTGGTTGAGAAATAGGGGATTGAAAATGGCTGATTTTTTTGATAATTTGGTGTGTAGCCAGACTTATGACCTTTTAGTTTAGTGTCTATTCTCGTACTATGTAAATGAAAGCATACTTTCAGATGGAGACCAGCCCGATCAGTACTAGGCCGTCCGTCTCAACCATGTAGGGGGATCTAAATACACGTGCGAGGGCGGAGTAGTTGAGGAAAAGACTACCTAAAATGGCAGGGCCATGTATTACCATGCTGAGTCTAGCTCGTATCGGGCATACTCTAGTCGTAAGACCAATCTTCAGCTCCAACGGTATACCCGTTTGATAGCTTTAGCCCCATTGGCAGACCGCGGATGTACTTGTGAGTGTATATTTGCCTGGTGCGTCTGGAGACTACCTCGTCGATGTGCATGTGCATATTATAACTGATACTAATCAGACTAGAGCGCTTCGAAAGGATTATTGACTCACGCATTCATCTCTTCAATTGTCAATTTCCCCTGCTCACTCTTCACCACGTAAACTGGATTGTGAATGTTACTGGAGAATCCTATATAGATGTTAATGTACATGCATCGGGTGTTTCTAAAGTGCTTTTAACTTACCGATGCGCTCGTTGATATTCTGTGAGGCTCTCGCTGCTGCTGCCTGAACCTTGGTTGCTCTCGGGAGACGAACTGACTCATAGGTAGATAGTGACTCAAACACATCTCCCGTGAAGTATTTCTTGCTAAAAAGAATGCCCAGGGCAGCTGCGTCTTCAATTGCCATACAGGCCGCTTGGCTTTGGTGAGGCATCATCTGAATGTCTGTCAGTTTCAATGTTTGATCCCGCTAACCCGGATGATTCAAGACTGTGACATACTGGGTGAGCTGCATCACCTAGCAAGCAGACCATGTTTCTTGCAATATATGGATACGGTTCACTGCGAACAATCAGGCTCGTTGATTAAAGGCCAACTATGGGTTAGGCTAAACTCACTGCATCCATAGACGCCATGGCTGGATTTCTTTGCCAAGGGCCAAATGTCCGCGGACTTGCGTATCGAGTTGAGGGTACGGCGCCAGCAGCTCTTCCACCGGCCGGTCAGCTTCCCCCCAATGATGATTCACGTAGTCTCCTTTCTCCCGCGGAAAGAAGCAATAGTACGATAGCAACTTGCCCCCTCGGCATGGGGAGAGAACGATCTTGTCCCAGACCTCCCCATGGCCGCCCCAAAACTGCAGGGCGTTATCTTTAGAGAAGTCGGCAAGACCGGCGGCGATCGCGTCTTCAGTGACGACGTTTGCATGTAGGCAGCTAGACTCGGCGGGTCGCTTCTCAGGCCGGATATCGAGAATACCACGAACGGCGGATCCGATGCCATCCGCGCCGATAATGAGATCATGGTTGGCCATCTCTCCGTTCTCAAACTCAATCAAACCGGTATTGATATCGATATCCTTGCACTGATAAGAAATATTAGATCGGTTGCGGAAGGGCCTGGGGCAAGTAGGTGTGCTTATAGTGCCTCTACACCTTACCTTGTGATTCATGAAGAGTTTCGCGGGCACCCCTTTGCCCTCCCCCAATGCTGAATCCTTCAACATTGTGTGCATGCACTGCCGCTGGAACATGTAGTACACATATCCCCATCGTTCCTCGTAGTCACCCAGTTCATACTCAGTCAGGATCTTGCCCGTCGTCCAATCGCGGCTGATGAGTTTTTGTAGGATGACCCCATCGCCTTTAGCCACGTCTACGCCCCATTCGTGTAGCCACCGCGTACCGTTCGCTGCACAGGAAATAGAAGCACCCGCTTGACCAAGGAAATCGGCACGTTCGTAAATAGACACCTTGTGGCCGGCACGGCGCAGGGCGGTCGCCGCGGACATTCCTCCTATCCCGCCGCCAACAACGGCGATGTCTAGCTGCCTCCAGACACGAGATGAATATGCCCCCATGAAGACGCAGTTGGTTGAAAAGCAAGTTGTGTAGTTTTCCCTTGGCTGGGAGGCGTTCTCTCAGGGTATGGCGTTGTTGTAATATTGCTAGGTGCAAATGCCTGGTCAGGATCTTTCCATGATCGAATGTCTTCGCTTGTCCGGCCCACGCAATAAGTACTTGATTGAAGGACCAATGTGAATGAGCAGCAAGGGGCTCGGGTGACACGGCTTAGCATGCAAATGTTTAATTATGGGATGTGAATGTTTTCCTGTCTATCGGTTGGCTGCCCTGTCGTAGTTATTCTTCTGCAGTGTATGTCCTGCATGGGATCTTAGATATACAAGATGGTCAACCTTGGATGTGCCGTCAAAGTGTAGCTGCACCAAAATCACAAAGGATAATATGTTAACGAGGTGCTGGAAATTTTCAAAATTTCGACTATTACTTGGATGCTTTTTCAATCAATATCATTGGCTCCTCGGTGCTGTGCCCCAAATAGTCCTGACCATTCTGGGGGCATGACAACCAGTCTTCCTGCAGCATAGACTGCATTAGCTTAGAATCTTCTAAGGTTATACAACATTGTCCTCGTGTTCTGGTCATTAGTGGAGAAGCGGAGGGCAGGCTGCTGTTATAAGAGCCGAGGAAGGAGGATTAACCTGATAGGAGGAGCTCCGATACAGGGCGAAGTGAGTTATTGACTTGGCAGTTGGATTATATCTCGCTATCTTAAGTCTCTAGAAAGACATCTCAATATTCCGTGTTGACACTGTGTGAATCATGTAGCGGTGCCGCCGTCTCTCATCTAGCTCGCTGATGAGCTTACTCGGGTCTACCCGTGGATCTGCTAGGTGGCAAAACGTAACGTTTATACGTGACATAGGACAACAGACAGAACTGCTAACGATCACTACCTCTGCAAAAACTCGTAGTGACCCATATTTTTCTTTTGAAGTAGTCATATACTGTTCGCAGGCATATGGATGTATCGCCCCTTTCACTCGCAATGGGCTTCTTAACATCGTGGAGCCAGTGATTGATGCGCCTAAGTTCAAACGGTATGTGCTTTGCGAAGTATCCAACAATAGCTCTAAGGAAACCGATCAAATACGCCGTTGGTAAACATGTCCAGCAAATGAAGACTGACTCCACTGACAAATGAAAGAGGGTGTTCAAAGAGGTATTTTCTCTTCGCCTAAAGTTGTCAAAAACAATGTCTCGTGGTAGGGGCTGGGTGGAGGTAGACTGGAATATCAAGCTTTACCACCGAGCGCCAGAAAGCATCATATTCTGATTGATCATAAAAGTGATAAGTTTCTCCATTAGGCCCAGACTGTGGAAAGCCATTGAACATTGCGCCCTAAAAACTCAATACATCGACAGATTGGCGTAGCTCCTGGCCAGCTTAGACAAGGTCGTGCATAGCCAATGCAGCAAAAGCCCCAAGCTGAGCTGGGTAGCCCTTATCTGCTCATGAATCCGATTGTGGGTCTCAGTTACGCAGCTTTCAGCTTTCATGGGGTTTCTGGTGCCGGAATTCCAGGTGATGTTAATAAGACAATGGTATATCCAATTCTGTGAGCATTGGATAGGCGTAAGCGCTCATCATTTAAGTTGTAAATCAGCCGCAAAGAATGCTCACAATCAACTGTGTTAATGTAGCTGGCCGCTAGTGACTTGGATTTGGCCTCCTTTAGAGTAATCTTAACCAAATATCATAACTTCCACGCATAAGCGTATTCCAAAACAGAACAGTTATAGAACTAACTTTCCTAATTATGGGTGTGATAACTCTCACTTGCCTTCACACACTCAAAGGAGCAGCTTCGGCGATTTAGATGCAGCCATGACATTCTGAAGTTCTTCACCGACTTTTGCAGTGGCATTATGATGTTTTCAACCGACCTTTGCAATGAGCCTAGACTTTATGACCTCTTATCAATTCGTAAAAACCCATCAACCTATAACTAGTGACATTCGGTTACAGCTTACTGTTCCACCGGCTATTATATATCTTAGTCACCCAGTCAGATGTTCTTTACCCGATGATAGCGTGCAAGGCTATTACTAACAGATGATGATACATTGGATAACTAACTAACCAACATTTTCGCTTCAACCCAAAGCTTGCGACGCAAGTCTAATCTCCTTCTTCGTGTAACCACATATTTGTGTAACCACATGACCTAATGTCGACTCTTGACGTGGCCGGGAACAGAGCAACTAACCCCTCTTTTGTGACCTATCCAAAATTTAGTCGAATAATCAGTACAAGGCTTTCCTCCACAGGGTGACCATATGCATGAGCAAATATCCATAAATCGCTTTAAGTTGAGCGGAAATGTCGGCGGGGATGTAAATCGGATGCCAACATTCCAAATAGACGTCCTCAAGTGCTTCAAGTGACAATAAGTGTCTCGATTTTAGCCCCTAACATATATGTTCGATCTTGTTACGTACATCTGAGCCTCTCTGCAACATAATTGCCTAGATCTGCAGCAGTACACCAGGTCTGTATACCACACTGTTTCGTAGTTTGATCGCACCTGAGTGCTTATTTATGAGCAGTATGCCAGCCCAGAGAACAGAGCAAGGCCAATCCCCTATCGATCTATCTATCGCTACCGAGCCGAATGACATCGAAGCGGCTCCCACGCTACTACAGGAGATTACACAATCTTTTGATATCTTTACTACTAGCAATGTAGGCCGAGAAGACTTACTTGCCAAATGCCGCACCTTGGTTCAAGCCCTGGAGACTCCTCGAGAGACCATGATTTATCATTGTTGGGCACTGGTAAGTACCACATAGTCAGTGCTTGGCAGATCTAACTGGATTAACTACCAGATAGACTGGTGCAATGGCCGGCCTCAATTTCGGTGTGGACTCAGGTTTGTGGACACTCATGGCGCAAAACGGCGACAAGCCACAAAAAGTCGGGGAGTTGGCAGCGAAGCTTGGGATTGATCATGTACTTCTGAGTATGTTTCATGGTGGCTCATCTGGCCAGTCTAACTAACACCCTATGAGGTCGTCTGATGCGACACCTTAATGCCATGGGGTATCTCATCGAGATTGGTGTGGACGAGTACAGGTTGACGAATTACACGAGGGCGATGAGCATTCCGGTGATTGGCAATGGCTACCTCGCCATGTAAGCACAATCTCTCAGCCCGAATGCTTTCCCTGTAGCTGCTCACATCCACAGGCTCTCCTGCACAAGTGCAGGTCCCATGAGGTTTCACGAGTTCTCCCGAAAGCGAGGCTGGGTGAATCCCGCGGATGCCAAAGACACGGCAATGATGTACGCCTACGGAACCAGCATGGATACTTTTGCGTGGCAGCAATCTCTGGGTTATGGTACACACTTTAATGACCACATGAGCGGCTATGCCCTTGGTTCTTTGCCTTGGATGGCCCCTAGTTTCTATCCAGTGAAAGAAAAACTGATCGACGGTGCTAATCCTGATCCAGAAGCTCCGTTTCTCGTCGATATTGGCGGCAACGTGGGCCATGACTTGGAGCTATTTCACAGACTTTACCCCAGGGTCCCAGGAAAGTTGATCCTTCAAGATTTACCCGTGGTCATAGGCCAAATTCGGAACCTAGACCCGGCTATTCTCCGTATGGAGTACGACTTCCATACGAAACAGCCCGTCAATGGTAAGGCCCCTACGGCACCACAACCTCTTTTTCTGGAAGGCGAAAATACATACTCACACAATTAGGCGCCCGAGCATATTATATGCATAATTGTTTGCATGACTGGCCAGACGATGTATGCGAAAGCATCCTTGCGCAAGTCAAAGCTGCCATGAAGCCCGGATACAGCAGGCTATTGATTCATGAGCACGTGATACCGGAGACAGGTGCCTACTGGGAAGCCACAGCACTCGACATGGTCATGCTGACACTCCTGTCTGCTCATGAACGCACCCGCGCAGCTTGGTATAACCTCATTGAAACGGGGGCAGGCCTTAAGATCAATAAGATTTGGAGCGGTGGAAAGGGTTCCCAGAGTCTGATTGAATGTGAACTGCCAATTAATGGAGCAAATTAAGCTTGTCTGACCTCTCTCTGGCCGTTCCGGTTCTGACGAGTTGGCGGCTTTCTATCAAGTGGGAATATTAGAGTCTGGTTTAATGAAGGTGGAAAAAAGAAGTGGGTCGAGTACATATCGGAGCCAGTTCTGAATTAAAACCGTCAAGATTGACTGCTCTTTCCTTCCTGATTCTCGATGGGATATCCTTGGGCAGGACCCAGCCTCGCCTGCTTTGCTCCTCTATCTGCACGTCAGGATCAGCCAACCAAAAGATTGCTCCCTCACCAGTGTAAATGTTGACGTGTTATTCCAATCACACAACCCAGATTGTCAGAGCAATACGTCTAGCACGCTGCTGGGTCCCATCATTACGGTATACTTTGGACCCCAACATATCGATGGGCAAGTCATCGACACCCCCCAGGATGGTGGGCAAAGATTCATCCCGTTCTCTCGGACAGTCAAAATTCAAAAGGCCGATGGACCATAACAAATTGAATCTGTCCTCCGACCATGAGCCTGGATGGACACTAAGGGGATGCTCATGGCCATTAGCTGGGGATACAAGTGGGCTTCCTCGGCGCGTCGAGTGGTTAGTGGAGGACGCGGTTGCATGCAGGGAGCTACACTGGGCATATGTCCTTTTTGCTTCTGTACTTAAGGCCACATATTGAACAGGGTCAATCCTCAGGGCCTACTACCTCTAGAACAGCGGCGTGATGCTTTTTGTATAGTCCTGGCGATGTGCTCCATTGCGCCTGGTGATGATAGTGCCCTTTGCCACAGGCCAAATAACCACCCAAGCCAGTCATGTTCCATTTGCTCGTAATCAACCTTATTCCCAGTGAAAGATAACTGATACTGATTGATTTTCAGACCCCTTTAATAGCTCAGTTAACTCGATCACTACCACCACCATGGCCTACACTAATCAGACATCGGAGAAATCTTGTTGATGGAAATCAAATTTCATTCATATTTCGCTGCCTTATTACAGAAAATGAAAGATGACGTTCACCAAAGGTTTTATATATTTTCCAACGAATTATTTCAGAAGAGCCTCTCGCACACATTGTCCTCAGACAGAGAGATCTCGAGCATGCTTCCTGCCCCTGAAAGTCCAGTCAGAGGATCTTCTCTTCCAGGATTGGGAGCCCCAATAAGCTTGACCACTCTGTTCAGCGTCACTCGCTACAGGTGTAGGTGTGATTTGAGAAGAGCTCTTGTAGGGAACATATCCACAACCCTGAGGCGCTGTAGGGGGGTACGTCCAGGCTGGGGAGGAAGACAACGCGGTGGAAGACGCTGCGGTGGGGAGGACGGCAATAGTCGTAGGTGCTGTATCCCCGCCCTTGTAGAGGGCTGGGCCTGGGATCACATAAGTGGCAAGATTGTGGAAGATATCAACTAGGATGCCGGGATCGGTTGGTGTGTAGAACTGGGTGGCAGGAATGCCTTTGGGTGTAGCGGTGCCACCCCCTGTCACCTTCAAGTTGATGCATTGCGGGTAAGCTTGCGCACCATTGTCTTCCACTGCGTTGTGCAGTGCGATGATCTCATGACGAAGAACATAATTGCCTGCTGCAATGTCGGAAGGGATGTTGACCGTCCAGGTATTGTTGGCAGCCATGAGCTCATCGCTGGCCCATCTTCCGGGGGACTTGCTGTTGTCGAGAAGACCAGCCTCTTCAATTTTGAAAAACTCAAGTTCGGTCTTGTTCACAGAAGCGCAGCTCCCATTGCAGTTCGCAAGGTAGCTGATGACCTACTCTGTGTTAGCGTTCTGATTGAATTCGAACAACTTCTGTTGCAACGTGATCATGGACCCATTATGTCCACCCCCCGCTCCAGAAAACTGACCGGACCACGGTGATCTTCAAACCATCTGCTCCAGTGCACCGTCACCTTGCCACCAGCAGCCACCTCGCCAGCGAGAGCACCAGGCTTGGCATCCTGGTGGCAGATAATATTCGACTGGTTGTAATCAAAGGTTTGAACATAGGCGTCCTGAGTATCCGCAGTTGACCACGCAATGAGATCAGGGACGTTTTGTTCATGAGGGTATTGATCAACCAGGAATCCACCATAGGACTTGCCATCAATGTCGATACGATCGATGTGTCCATGAGCCGCGGCCAGACCAGCCGTGCCTAGGATGAGCCATGCAACTTTAGAGAGAGACATTGTTAAGTAAAGAGTGAACTTCAGTCAATTAAGTAAAGCAAACGATATGATATGAAGAATGAGAGAATGAGAGAATGTGTAGTAGAGGATGAGGAAGAGAAAAGAAGATTTTGGGGGAGAAAGAAAGGGACTTTATATGTGCCCAAACACAATGGGTTCTTTGCAGGTAGGCAGCACAATCGAAGCATTAACTTTGCATGTTAACCTGCGATTCCCCACACGATGATTGCCCTCGCTTCTGAATGCATACGAAACATGGGCTGAAGGTCCATGCCATTGAGATTTCTTACCTTGATTCTGCGCTTTTGGCACGTCAGACACCCGGTCTTCGTTCTTTGCTTAACTTCCTTCTCCTGCCTTCCACCAGACATCATCTTGTTTGGGCTCCCGGCAGCTGGTAGTGCATCTGCACGTTCAAATTCATGCCCATTTGGAGACATTTATGGGATATCCAGTGATGATTAGGTTGGTACTCCAGATTCTAACATTGTACATAACATTATATCTCGGTACATTCAGAACATGCAGTAGCCATGGCACGTTGGCAATGTTTTCAGCTGGGCCCCAGTTAGGAACCTCGCTAACCATGTTGCATTGGCTATGGTTTCAGGTCGGGACTAAGCTCGGCAAGCGGTTTACTTTGTAGAATGAATTCAAGGATCCAATGATCCATTGTTTCATGTTTGGATCATATCTCGTATTTCAAAGAAATGCCGATGGGTACTGATTCCTCATAGAAGCTTACAATGGGACATTGTGTGTGCATTGCCCATGCTGAAGGCAAGAGGAGTAATTTTTGATGATCAAGCCTAGCCTAGGTCACGGCTCACTACATGATCAATACTCAATGCAAACAATCATAAAATCCTTTTTCTTCTGGTTTAAGCATACTATTCTGAATGCATATACTCTAATGGTTTTAGTTTCCCGCTGATATGCGTAATATATTAAGTCTTCAATATAATGACTTCATTCATCTGGACCCTGATGATCAGGAGAAAGAACCAGAGTCCGGGGTTTCATATTGATTAACTCGGCTACAATCTCCTACGTGATCTCAGACTCACTTTTCTAGTTGGGTACATACTATTGTCACCATGATTATAAGTTTATAACCCCAGCCGTGCGCTAAAGACTAGCTCTACCTTAAGTCTACTTTGTTCCACTCTGAAATTCCGACTGCTGCAGATATATTATGTACACTGAGCTAGAACAAACTGTGACTTTCTGTACGTATGATGTATCGATAAGAAAAAATAGAAT
The DNA here is from genome assembly GCF_018404265.1 of Aspergillus viridinutans. NCBI lineage: Eukaryota > Fungi > Ascomycota > Eurotiomycetes > Eurotiales > Aspergillaceae > Aspergillus > Aspergillus viridinutans. The sequence goes on along the minus strand of NW_025091225.1, from coordinate 1,621,573 downwards.
ACAGCACATAGTATTTACATAATATTACTAAAGAATACTACCTTAGTATATGATATTTTTAACAGGTGAGCTGCGCACACCACTAACACGCGCACCTCTGCGGCGGCTTAGCTTACTTTGAAGGTTGTCATGGAGCCGCACCAAGACTCTATGAATCTGGATATCCGGGCCTGTAATCTTCGACTAAACATCTTAAGGAGCCGATCTGTTGGAATGGGGCGGGTTATGCATACTGGTTCTGGTTGACCTATCTTGCACGGGGGAATTCCGAGCACTCCCAAGTCGGAAGACAAGATTGGGGAGCCGCCATTTTCTGATAGAAATATACTAGATAGCCCTTGAAAGGGAGTATAATAAGTTTTTCCACGGCTCAATCGCGTTTAAACATTACTTGGGCATGTGGCGAGGGCGGTACAGATATAATCATGTCCAGGGCTCTGCACAGCCACGACGAGAAATGCACGAGTGCCTGGTGTCCGGTGATGAGCTCAGGAGCCGTGTTCGCCTTGCAGATTCAACACAGGTGGCTTGCAAATGGAGGCTGCAATGCGAATTCTGGGGGCCAGGCTTTGAACTGACCTATAGCCCTTCGTAATACTGAGGAAAAGTTTAGGTATATATATCAGGGTCAGCTCTCCTGCAATCCATATCAAAGAACCATAACCTTTACTGCCCTGCAAATATCCACCTTGAGCAGTTTGAGTCTTACATAACTATGTCCTCTGAAAGGTATATATCTAGTCAACTATACTCAGCCTACTGTTTGACGTACCTTAGGACAAGATTTCGCGTTGGGGATAAAGTCTATCTGCTGACCTCTGATGGATCTCGTGATGGCCCTTTCCTCGTGGCATCGGTAGTCTCTGCGCAGGAGTGTATACTCGCGGATGAATATCAGTACACTAAGTCTACCTATGTCTCATAAGCTTTGGTGTCCGCATCGTGTGACTGATCACCACAGGTTCGTGATGTGCAATAGGCCAAACACTCTGCTTTCCGCAACAGTTGCAAGGCTGTAAGAATCTGGGAACCGCAACAACTACCTTGCTTTATTGTTCACACGGACAATTCGATGTTTTCCCTGAAACTAAGGCCCGAAGTCCTCAGCATGCTAGTAAAGTTTCCATGCTCTGTTTCAACAACACCGACTGCTCTGAATCCGAACTTCGAGTATAACCGAATACCAGCAAGTGAGGATGAAACAAAGGCGTCTATTGCATTTCCATCGACATAATCACAAAAAATCTTCATGAGCATAGACCCAACACCTTGACGTTGATAATTCGGATCCACGGCCATGAAAGTGATTCCTAACGGATACAGGTGAGCAAGGCCCGAGAAACTCCAAGTTGACTGATGGCTTACGGCATATTCCATTGCCTTGGTAATTCCGAAGAACTCTTTGCCTCTCTTCTCTGAGCCGTTTTGAGATACCAAGCCACGAAGCCACATCCAAAGTGGGTGGGTTAAAGCTGTGTCGGTTTTTCAGCTTTTTCCCTTGCCTCCTTCTAGATTTAACTACTGGGCCACTGTGAATGCAATCCCCACTATTCGCTCCCTTTTCAAAAGCCCCTGGACAGAAAGTCCAGCCTATCAGCCCGACAGGCGATCCATCTTCTCCACACGCCTTGTACAGAGCTTCGTCCTCTTGATAAACTGTCTCAAGAAGCCCATCAATCGTCCATCTGATTTCGTCTTCTCTCTGCTCCCACTGTCGCTCCTTTGGGTTCGGGAACATCAAGCGATAGAGTAGGTTGTCTTGATGAGCAGGAAATTCGACTTTTCGCACGAGCAAATCCACGTCCTCGGCTTCGACGGGCGATATCGAGTATGCCATTTGTTGGTTGACAAACAAAAATACGATTAAACGCACGATCCGTCAAGTCATTCTGGTCCCGTAAAACGGCCGGGATGCAAAGGAAGAAAGTAAGATGTTTCAGGTATCCTGAACCAACTCTGCATAAGTCGCCTCCAGGAGGGAAGTTGTAAGGTATTTATCCCATTCAGTTGACACAGTGGCACGGAAATAGTTCCTGCGGTTAGTAAGCCGGCTGGCTTGACTTTTGGCTTGCTTAGACGAATCAAATCACTACGTCGCCAAAGTCCCCCTTTCATTCTCCTCCACATTAGACTAGCATCTTGAGTAATATGTAGAGTGATGCTACATTGAACAGGATACTTGAGAATTGAGATCATCGACGAGATTGCCTTTACCAGTAATAATCTAAGGAATATTCGTGGAATGGCGGGTTGTGCACTTTACAGATCTGCTCATCTGAATCTACTATATTAAGGATGTTGAAGGAAAATCGTTAACTTACATATGCAAGTAGAAATACATATGGGGTAGGTTATCAGTGAATTAACTTATGAGTTAAGATACTCTGTAGATCATTAAACGCCTCCAAACCTACTAGCACCTAAATCAGTGAACCCAAATTCTAATATGGCTGTATGTAAAATTCTTACATGGTAAATATTCTGAAAATTATTCAAGACTAGGCAGACATGGATAAGGTGCACATATAGTATCATGGCTAGGGGAAAATTAAAGCTAAGCTACAGCCCTAAGCTTGTTAGCTTGCTAAGCCTCCTCTTATTTCGGTGCTAATAAAAATGGATGTGACTCCTCCCCCGCTGGCATTAGCAGGATAAGATAACCACAGAACTCCATAACTACATAAGTAGAATGTGCTAATAACAGGATAACAAGCAAAAGATTCAGCAATGCCACACCGATCACTCAACATGCTGCTTCTAATGACTATTTCAGATGAAAAAGGCGTGAAATTTCAATCAACTCCAATTTCAGGCCCCACCCCTATACAGTCCGATGAGAGCAATCGGAGCAAACCCACTTCTTTTGATCCCCAACATTCCAACTGGGTCGGAGTCCTCATCCATGACTAATACCATAATCAAGTCGTAATAGAATCACAAATAGGAATAGATGACCTGTCCAATAGAAGCGCGCATAAAAGAACACAGGCTATGCACACTAAGTCATGCAAAGGCTGCTTTACCTGCAAGGGCTGCAAGAGTTGAGGTATATGATTCTACTGGCTCTAGGGACAATGCTAGCACCTTATACAGTGTAATGAAATCAAACCTACATGCGGTGCTTGTGCCTTGAGGTAAAAGCACTATGACTGGCCTGTTAAAATAGGCTCTCACTACACACCTGATCAGTCATAGCCTGACTTGGGTAGACCTGGCCATGCGATCTCTAGTTGAGCTTAATGTTAATCCAAGCACAGCTCTACAGCGGCGGCACATTTAGTCTCAAGGTTGCTACAACTATTACACTTTGATTTCCATGCATTAGGTAGCACCGACCCTGAAACTCAACCCTAGCATTATCATACACCAATTTGGGGCAGCCAACGGACCGACAGAATCTCAGCTTTCGATGCAAAGACTCGATTACGAAGCGTTTCTTGACCCTCTCTGGGAACTGTCTTTTGAAGATAAATTGATTCTGATAAAGAGTGGGTCGACAGAGCTCAGCTAGTTAGTTTTACTTCAACTACTTGACCACTATACGAAACGCCATCAACGGTTCCACCGCGCGTGGTAACATATAACTCTCCCTTCTGGCCGATTTGAACAGAAGTAGGCCCGATGATATCTTTCGTCCCTCCTCCACCTGCAACAACACTCTGTCCGCCATCTAGCTGAATCCTTGCGATAGAATTGTTGGGCTGCGCAACATACGCGACGCCCTCTGTATCCAAGGCAAAGTCATCCCAGTCGTCTTTAGTAGCGCCCATGTTCAGAGTATCGATAAGCTCCACATCACCGAATTCCAGCCCATCCGCACTGATTGGGATTCGTGAGAATGTCCCTCGTGCTGTGTTGGTAAAGTACACGTAGCCTCGAGCAACCTTTAACCCATTGATTCCGATTGGAATGCTTGCATTTGTGGGTGCAGCCAGAGCATCGTCCTTGAAGGCTATTTTAGAGATACCCGTTCTTGTATCGACACGGAATATGCATCCAAGGCGTGAATCTGCGATGAGAACGATATAGGGTTGTGTGGGCAACGAAGCCATGCCGTTGAGCATCACAGCATTGGGGATTCGAGCGGCCGTCCGGACGATAGGCTTGACAGTATCCTGAGTAAAGTCGACAGTATAGAGAGTCTCGTTGGTGTAGCTGTAGCTGCCTCTGATTCCCCCAACAATGGCAAACTTGTCATTGTCAATGGCTGTTATTCCACAGAGAGCGGTGGCCCCAGGGAGAGCGGCGACTAGGTGAGCCTGGTGAGTGCGACCGGAAGGGTCGAGGGTGTAGAGGCGGCCTTGGTCGAAGGTAGTGAGAAGGAGGTGGCCATTCGGGCGAAGAGCGCTGTTTTCGATATCGACGTAGCTCGAGAAATTGAATAGCTGAACTGTGGATTGCGCGAGAGTAGAGCTGGCTAGTAATGCCAGAGTCAGGTAAGGGCTCATGGTCCGGAATTAACGTTGAATGAGATGGATTGAAGATAATGGATATGTATGATCTTTATTTTAAACCCGAAATATCTCGTACGACCTCTTCGCGAGACACTCCGTGATATAAAAGGATTAGTCGTCGGAGATAATAGAGGATCAACAAAAAGCCAAGACGAGGAATCGCTTCTGATGTATAAACAGGGAAATCAGGGCCGAGTTCACCGAAATTATTTCTGTCGATCGCCGTTTCATATTTAGAGCGACGATTTGAACATGTACTCTTGTGACTTCCAAACATGCGTCTTATGCAATTTAACAGCACCGTCATGTCCCATCTATGATGAGGGTTAAACATGTATGGTGATCAGTCAATCCTGTAGCCAATGCGCCACTACTAAATGTGTTCAGACCTCCACTTCCAGCAGCAGCTCCAGCAACTCATCAGACGCAGGCGGTAGCGATGTGGCTATTGCGGGAGGTGTTGTTGTGGGGTCGCTTTCATTGCTATTATGACATTTCTGATCTGATGGTTCTTTGTTCGCAAGAAGCGGAGTGAACATGATCAACAATATGGAGATGCTGCGGAAAAGAGAAGCGCATTCGGAGATGCTACCCCACTGATTCCTGAAGGATTCAACGTGGGAATGGCTGTTAAGCGGCAATGTGGACGCCAACTCTTGCGGCGCCAACAGCAATGTCCGCCTTATTCATGTCAACAGCAAGATTGATGACGATACTGTGGTGTTTTCAAATAGTCCATTCTGACGATGGTGCTTTTCGTCGCCTTGCACTGGCTCGTTTCCCAGGCTATCATTCTCGTCCAGACAACCGTGATACCAGTCCGGGCCGGCAAGCTTGCGCGTCCCCGAAAAGGTTAACTCACGGATTGGCTTTCAGGGATTGGAATCTTTCCGGTTGTTGTGATGTTGATGGTGTTGATTCTGGGGCTCTTAGTTCACTCAGCTGTGAGGAAGTATCAGGACGTCCCTTTTGGGTTTCTGAGATTGGGGACCTGTAGTGCCCGGATCAGTGCTGTATATCATGCGCCAACTGGAGATAGTGATGCGCATCTGTTCCCTGTGAGAACAGGGGTTGTAAGGAAACAGCAAGAGAGAACAACCTGCACCCAGGAATGTTGTTAACCATTTAGATTACAAACCAGGTAGTTAAATTGATTGTATTTCGGTATATGTTGGCATTCGATGTTTCGCTATCCGCAGTCTATTCAAATAGTCAGGGTTTGGCATGATTGACCCGCGATGGTGTGTGTGTATCAGTCAGCAATACCTCCTCCAGTAATAGTAATCAGTGAAGGTTAATGGACATAGTTATATCATTCCATCGGGCCCTTTATCCAGTGGCTGTAACTTTAATTAGGGTTCTGCAATCTTCCCGAAACCCTAAACCCTAACACCATTGCGACCTGCCGCAAGGGAAAGATAATCAACCGTCAAGGACAGCAGCACGCACTAAAAGAAGATGGCAAACGACTAATGTGGAGGATGAAGCAGACTAGTCTACCACCAGCGTGCATGGGTTTGAAAGCTCTACAGACCCTTTAGTTATGAATCCCGCTTGGGTGCAACTGCGACAATAGAATGTCCTGCGTAGAGGATGTCCCATTGGTTGAGATTAATATTACTGTTGCGCCTCATCTGGATACCTGGGCTTTCCTAGTGTTCCACATTACAATTGCTAGCTTGGGTATCTTGCGAGAGCGCTGTGAGGCTTCTGTGTGGCTCAGCTGATGGAGTGGTGTAGGGTTCTTGGCCCCGCGGTAGGTATCGCATAAAAGAGAGTATCATGGAGTAGATTGACTGATAAAATGAATGAAAACCAGAAATACAAATCTAAGCATCAACAAGGATGGGGGTTGGGTATCCTTTGCAGCACACACTAAGAGCTCAGTTGCCGTGTCTGGAGTTATCTATATCGGATGAGGGAAGCAAGGATTCACTTGCTGGAATATTAGGGAGGGATATCATTGCATATCTCTATAACATCACCTTACTCCCCATATTTGGTAGACAAACGCAGATGAAGCGTTCTCAGACTGTATTTACCTTGCCCTTAACCAAACCTAGCAAGTGTTACTAGGTCTTCTGGACAGAGGAGGGTTACATGTCTCTATATAGTGGATATTAGGACTTTTGTGTTTTGTCCTTGTGAAATATCTCCTATCTCAGCAGCCGTCTTCTATACCTATTCAAATCATTTCACTATTTTCCAGGGTGCTATAGATGTCGCACGCGGTATAAACACTGATAGAACCTAAACCTCTATATTATTGCGCCACAATATTAGTTTTGAGTTGTTCTCGGACACTCAGCTCGTTTGCTTTCGATATACAGGATGTTTCCGGATTTGATGTTACTTCATGTCCTCAGACAACCATATGGACGAAGGAAATGAACCCCTGGGGAGTTGAGTCCGGCTCAATCTCAACGCACGAGATTATCATTACCCCTCTTATTGCCTGCAGGAGTATAGGTTCAAAGTGGTCTCCCTCGTTAGGATGAGCACCATTTTCTAACATCCGATTCGCTCGTTCTTGGTCGGTGAAGCCTATACTCCAATGAAGCGATGCTCGATTACCTTCAAACGCCTCTTTGCCTGGACGAGTCGACAGACTCTGAAGAATCCTCTGGGTACTGGGGGCTGTACTTCCTGCGACATCATCAGACTGGGGCCTATCGTTATTTCTTACCATACTTGAGCGTCTGACTGATGACCCTCTGCGTTCTCAGCCGTCCAGAACCTCTCAGTCGTCTGAATGTACCGTCCTGGTACCTGAGCGACGATGCAGTCCTACGGAGAGGCGCACGCTTTCCAGTTGCCCTTGGTGGTTGGCTATCCGTCACCTTATAGCAGCAGCTGATACTGGGAGTCCCGATCAACTGAGGAAGAGATTAAGGTTTGATCGATACGAACAGTTTGGCCATTGAGGGTCCTTGGAGGTCCAGCTGAAAATGCGAGTTTCTGCCGCGGCAGCCGTGTGATTTGCTCTGTTAGGCGTGAAGAAAAGAAACCATACATCCAGTTATTCGAGGCAATACAACCCGACGTGTGCAATTAAATTCATGGCTACTTCGGATATTTGCTTACTTGTTACTGGACAACCGTGCCAAACCTCGTCGAAGAGTTCGACCTGTCGACAAAATTGCACCTGCGGACCTGGATATAGGCCTCTGGCTGAAGTTTGACATGCCCAGAAAATGGTCAGATATGCGATTCTCAGGCAGCCACATGTTGATGACAGGTTTTCTGTTCCTTTGTCTTACCCACAGGTAGTCGATTATGAGGAGTGCTGGTACGGCTTACAACAAGGTCAGAGGATGACTTCCACAATATAAAAGCGCTCAAACTTCACCTCCAGATCGTCACCTGGACCAAAGCACAGCGAGGCCTTCAATCCGAAGTTTAAAACTCACATTTGAATTTCCAATAGTTAGTGCTCTTATAATCGGAATTGGACGATATTAGCTACTTTTCTTTGAACCATGGCGGCCACGGTCCTTGATCTCGAAAACTGGATGAAGTACCTGGATCCCAGCACCCCTGTGATCGATTCCTACATCGCCTGCAGCCACGATGCGTCGGCCTATAGATTCGAAGGAGGCGACAATGGATTACATGAGTTTGTTGGCAGTATCTGCCAAATCTCGGATTACACCGGCCAGCTCCGGGCCGGGTCTCGGTGGTTTGATATGCGGATCACCCGCGACGGGAGTACCCTGGTCATGAAGCATGGTTCCATCTCGTTCCAACCCTTCGAGACAGTCCTTCGTCAAATCAGGGGCTTCGCTGACTCCCATAAATCCGAGTTTCTTTTCCTCGACCTCGACCTCGACCATGGTGATGGGATCGCAGGTGACGTTCTGGCCATGTTGATCAACGTCCTAGGAGACGGCAAAGAAGATGCATTTGCAACCGCGCACGTCGGCCCTGACGGCAAAATGTACAACACGGATCTCACCTGGGCCAAGCTCCGGCAGGACGGGAAGCAATACATTATCATCTGGGGCGAAGACCAGAAGGTCGACGGTGAGATGAAATACTACGACAGCGGCAAGCTCTGGGCTCCACAAGCCAGAAACATTCGTGATAACTGGGTGGATGACTACGAAAATAAATCGCCAGAGGAGATTGTGGCTTGGCTCGACGAGGCGCTGGGTCTGTGGAAGAAGGAGAGGCTTTGGATAACCCAGCTCATCAACACACCGAAACGGTCCTACTTGCCTGGTCATCACCCCAGTGACTGCGATCAGAGAGCAGCGCCGATCTTCAATAAATGGCTCACCAAATTCAAACCCGGTGATAAGTTGGGTATCGTCAAGCGCGACTTTGTCAATGAAGGATGGAATGAAGCCGGCATCTCCTACGTTATCCGTTTGAATAAATTTGCTCAGAGCCCTGAGATCCCTCTGGGTCCAACCATCAACTATTTGAGCTATATTCGGCTCAGGGCACCGGATGGGCGTTACCTCGCCGTGGACACCAAGCCACCAGGCAACACAAATCTCAGCCTAGTGACCCTGGTGAACGGGCGAGCGGATAATACTCGTTTTCTGATCCGGGAGTATCGGAAGGATTCAACCTGGGAATGGCCGTTCACCGGCAATCTGAACGCCGACTCTTGCGGCGCCAACGGCAATGTCCGCCTTGTTCATGTCGACAGCAAGTTTGGCGACGATACTGTGGTGTCCTGCGCGAAGAATTCCGGAGGATTTATGTACTGGGGTGTAGGCTGGGGTCCAGCAGATGACTGGGAGACGTTCCTTCCATACAATCCTTCCAACCCCGAAAGCAGCTTTGCGATCCACGAAGGCAGTACTATTGTCCTTCGCACTCTGTGGCACATGTACTGGAAGGCTGGCCAAGATGAAAATGACTATACGAGACTCTATGCAAGCACCGGAGCCATCGAAGATGCCACGCGGTTTGTGGTCGAGAAGGCATGAAGATTGGAAGCAGATGCCAACCGTTTAAGCGCAGTGCGATATGTCTGAGTTTGGAGTCTTTCTTTTATGCCGTCTCCATATTCAGTTGAGATTCTTGACCAAGTATTTACTCTTATGCTCCTAATTCAACCACGCCATGCTCTTCTTCCTTTATCTATATTAAGCTTCTCCTTCCTACGTGCTTTGTAGACAGGTTCTTGTTTACCACGATAATGTAGTTGGAAATCCTCCAGTAGATGCCGAACAGTTTTTAAGCCTCGAACGAGGCCTTGAACCTGAAAGAGACAATGTGCAGATAAATTGCAGACGAAGGTATACTGAGTCCGCGTGCAGGGTGTATCCGTATAACTGATGGTCATGACCCTGACCAGTTCCATCCATGACCAATATGACCCTGTTCAACAACCTACTCTTTCCCTTCAATGCGAACGGTGGTCGTACCCTTGTCGCCTGATGCTATTATGGCCTTCTCCTTCAAGTCTGCAGCGGCAACTTGACCGACATCTACGGTGTCCTCGCCGTCAAAGTACTTCGCAATTTCCTCCATAGCGGTGTATCGGGTTTCAATGAGGAAGCAGTAAATCACGACCACTTCGAATCCCAAAAACACACAGTACACAATGTAGTACTTCCAAGCCAAGGCGTCAAGGGCGATGGCATTGATGTACTGATTGAAGAAGAGAGCAGCGGTAACGCAAAAGTTGAGCCAGGTGAAGCCCTTGGCACGGAGGCCGTAAGGGAGGATCTCCGTTGTATAATTCGCCATAAGGCCGGACCTATCCATTCGTCAATGAGGGTGCAGAGGATGCCAGAAGCGTACTCACTTGATATCATAGAAGACCCCATACAGGAATGTGAGGAACACAAACGCATAGCCGAGAGCTTTGTTTGGTGCAATCTCATACCGCGCTGATACAATGGTCCAGGCGTTGAAGACGACCAATGTACCAATTGTCGAGACCAGATAAACAGGTCGTCGTCCGAGAATGTCGATGAAAAAAGCAAAGACAAAATTGGTGACCAAGCCTTCGGTTTTCATGCCTGCATTGATACCCAGCTGAGTCTGCGCGTCTTTGATACCGACGCTATCCATGACATATTTGAGGTAGTAAGAGATAAGACCATTCCCATTCCATTGACTGAAGAGACCAAAAGCCGTAATCAAAGCGATCCGCTTGCGATTTCCCTTGGACCTCAAAAGTCTGCCCAGCCAGTGTGGCCAATTTCCTTGTCCAGAGCGATAGCTGCTTTGATTTCCGAGTACTCAAGCTGCACAAACTCGTCATTGTGATCACCCTCGGCATGATACTTCACCAGGATCTCCAGAGCCTCTTCGTGTCGTCCTTTGTTCATCAGCCAACGCGGGCTCTCGGGCATCCACCAAATGCCGGCAATGATGACTATGGTGCAGATGGCTTGTAGTAAGCTCGGCAACCGCCATGACCAGTCACTCTATGAGAGTGTTCCATTAGCATATAAGATCCGTATCCCAAACCATCGCGCAAAACTTACCGAGATCTGTAGAGTTCCAAGAGTCACCCAGCTGGCTATGAATGCTCCCCGAATGATACGACGCTCCGCTGGAGTGACAAGGATGGCCCGATCTTGGGGATGAGCGATCTCGGCAATCAAAAGAGGCGCGCTTCCCAGAACGATACAGTCTCCAAAGCCCAGGATAATGCGGGCAGCGACAAACATGCCGAAATTCCTGGCACCGGACTGCAGGCCGACTGCGAGCAACATAATCAGACAACCAATGACCAACCCGATCTTTCGGCCTGCCCAGTCGATCAGGTATGGGACGATGAACAGACCGATTAAAGAGCCGAGACTCATAGAGGCATTGAAGAGTCCGAGGATGGAGCCACGGGGATGGTTGAAGTAATTCTGCCAATATGACAGGGTCTGAAGTCCATTCATCATCGAGCCATCGAAGCCATTTGCCGTATTGGTGAGAATCAGGATGACAATGAAAATGTAAAGTGTGCGCATGTTCCGTCGCTTCCACCAGGGAAGTCGAGCAAACTCCCTGCCTGCAAAAAAGAAATGTCCTTTTGGAGGCTTTACGGGGAGCACCCTTTGATTCTGCTTTGGGGGTCGAAGTCGGAAGCCCATGTTGGAGGATTGAGATGGCAAATTAGTTGTTCACTCGATAGGCAGTCATACGGTATGAAAGAAGAATGGCCCGACTCAACAAGCCTGGGCATGGCCTCTTGTATAGCATCGGGAGCATCATATAACGGCTTTGTTCAGAATACCATCAATTGGCCGGTTATACAGCTAGGTACATTCAGCCGGGATCAACCCCGCATTTTGGAGATCAACCATATCCTGATACCCACGGGGAATTAGACAGCAATCTAGATGAATTATTATCAGAGAAAGATGGACAGGATTCTGTTGGCAATACGAAGTAGCTCCTGGGATCTCCACCGGAAGAATACTCCGTCCAGCTTGAATGGGAGATAGCCGGCAAGTGAAAAGCGCTCCTTGAGCCGATGCCCAGAGCCTAAGGATCTCCAAGAGACGCCAATACAATGAACTTCCATAAAGGTTTCTGGGCAGACAGTTAACAGGACGGTCCAACCAACCAGTTGTTCCCTGAGAATAGGCTGAATTCGCATTGTCTCATTTTGATCCTTGCGACTGTTCGAAAAGCCTGGCATGCAACCAAAGCCAGTGCCATGCTCCAGAGCGCAAAAATAACGAAGACATAGGTGGACGTGACTCTGGGATTTGCCTGGGATAAATTGATGTATTCAACTCATAGGCTAATTGAGGTCTTGATATACAGTCGCCATATCATCTAGCAAATAGTGAGATTCCTAAACTGAACCGCAGTATCTGTTGCCTCTGCCACCGCAAAGACGCCAATTACCGGGCCTGTAAAATCGGGGCCGGTTAGATCCAGAGTGTCAATCGTCGATACGCACGTCCAATTCGGCTGAGCAGCGTCTGCAACGGTGTAAAACAGCCGATACTCCTGCTCCGTATATTGCATTCGAAACGCAATTGACTTGGGTCGATCAAGTGTCTGCCGCTCCTGTCGATAAATCTCCTTTGGCCTGTTGATTACCTCAACAACGATAGCAAGCTCTGCGGCGTCATAGTATATTCGGAGGAAGCGATTCTCGTCCTTGTAGCAGGCCATTCCTCTCCACAGTACTACACCCGTCTAATTGACGCTGTCTCTTACCGATAAAGCTAGGACTGAGCTCAGGATGTGACAGATCGGCGGTTGAGGCAGTCAGCGTCAGATGGTCAAGAGTACTGCTGGACAGGGTGTAATTGCTTGGATCGGCATCGCGAATGTAGACGTAATCGATGGCGGGGTCGGCAATGAGCGTTTTCTCCTCGTCGCTGCCTAGAAGGCCACTAGGCGTTAGTTTGACCTGCTCAAGGGAGAGCCAGTCTCCATCCCAGCTCCCTCGAGTCAGAAACGTTTCCCGGCCCATGATATAGCGACCATTCCTATCCTTCCGCACGCCAAGACAGGTACACCACCATTGGCCCCTGTCGTCCCGAAAAACATCGTAGTGACCGGTGTACTGGATATAGTCATCGGTGGTTCGTGCTGTAAGTATCGGATTGTGGGGACACCCTTCGTGTGGACCCCAGAGGTTTGTTGATCGCGCCATGGTCACCATATGCCCTTCATGAGTTCCCCCTTCTGCGATGACCAGATAATAATAACCTTTCCGCTTATACAGGTGTGGGCCCTCGGGGTAGATACCTCCGGTACCGCGCCATATCGTTCTCTCCTCTGAGAGCTTTCCGCCGGAGCTGAGATCGAGCTCGAACATGTTGATCGGGGTGGAAGGGCCGGCTGCGGCGGATCCCTGAATGTATGTTTTGCCGTCGTCATCAAAGAAGACGCTGGGGTCGATACCATCGAATTCGAAATAGACTGGATCGCTCCAGTTGTCGGCCCAGATATCCTTGGTTGAAATGATGAGTTCTGCCTGGAGTCGCCGGTGGCTGTACGAACGACATTGGTGCATATGACATAAAAGGTGCCGTCATCGTATCGGATCGTGGGCGCATATAAGCCCCCGGTGGCCACAAGGACTTCACCGATCTCGGGCAATGGGTGTAATTCCATCTTCGATTTGGACAGACTAAGTTGAGATTGGCGATTAATAGCATTTCCTGGTGTTGCATTAGTTTTGCACTGGTTATTCCATGCCTGTAAGGACACAAACCTATATGTCGCCAGGAAATGAGGTCCTGGGAGGCATAGATGGGCAGACCAGGACATAGATGGAAGCTGGAGTTGATGAGAAAAAACCATCCGTCTACTTTGACGACGGACGGATCTGGTGCGAAACCCGGTATGATGGGATTGATTGGCGACATGACAATCTAAAACAGTACTGGGAAAGGACATGAAACCTATAGCAGAAACCAAAGTGATGGGTAACAGGACCATTTATTATATAGGCGGGGTCCGGCTAAAGTCATTCGAGTCGCCCTGTAGAATTCAGCTTACAGCCAGAATGACATAAGTACTTGCGCTGTTTCTCTGTAAGGAGTCTCATGCAAGTTATTCTCGTCTGTTTTTACTTTAACCAGGCTTCCTCCTACCGCTTCCACATCGCTATCTTTGATATCGACAACATGTCACTCAATGTGTGCATGCATCTCCTGTCCGGTGATTGACACATAACATCCTTCAACTCGTCAAGGCTCAGGATGTCCGGATCAATAGTCACGAGATAGGCCTGCAGTTGCTTCAAAAGGTCTTTATTCCTGCAACCAATGATCATGCAGTTGGTTGATATCGCTTGCTTGTCTTAGATGGCCATGGAAGTCATTAAACGCCCCAATTTGATAATATCTGTGAAGAGAATGGTATTATCCCAATCTGCATGTTTGCTTATTTATCTCATCTATTGCAACCTTTAGACATTGGGTGTTTTGGTCCTCTGAAGCGTGCATATAGTGGTTTAATTGAAGCGCGGTCTCAATTAGCCGTCCGCTATATTGAGAATTTGGATTTTTAAAAGGCCAATCCCAGCGCCTACAGCAGCGCTTTCACCTCTTGGAATATTTAAAATGGCTCTGCAACAGCTGGAATAGTCCCTTTTAATCCGCAATATATAACAACACTCTTGCAGGTCCACAGACACGTCGGATGACCAGGCAACTACGTTAGGGACACTATGACTAATGTACTGCTAGGCAACGATCAGCCACAGTCACAGTACTGTAGTATCTGATGATCTGACAAGATCGGCTGCTGAAGATCAACGAACTTTTTGAAACCACCACCCATCTCAGTGTACAGCAGAACCTCGGGATCTTTCAGCATGGCTTCTGAAATTGTGAACTCCGCATGGAAAGTGATTCCCATGTTCGAGTCCCGTTCGATTCCTCTCACGGTCGAATTCTACACCAAGACGCTGGGATTTGAGCTTGCAAGCGTCAAACCCGAGGACAATGAATCTGAGCTATATTTCTGCTCCATGTTCATTGGCAAGAAGGCGGATGCGAACTTTTATTTCTCGAAAGTGGCCCCTGAACAATTCAAGTCATCTCACGCGATGATCGGTCTGGGGACTCGCGAGCTAGACGATTACTACGTCTATTTAAAAAGTCAAAGCGGAGTGGAATTTTCCGAGGACATCGAAGACAAGCCTTGGGGCTTCCGACAATTTACAATCAAGGACACCGACGGAAATCTGCTCACGTTTTTCAAATTTCTGGAAGGGGGAAACCCAGGCGACGAATAATTCTGGAGCTAGATGAGGACCAGGCTACGTACGTATTTCCCTCTATTGCTGGGCTTGCTATGTTCTAAATACCTCAAAGGCACCCAAAGGCGATGTCTCGGCCAAAGAACTAGTCGGCCGCATCAAAGCCTACCATTCTAGGGCTCTTTAATTGCCTGAAAGTTCTTGATCTGGTAGGAAGCCACTGGGGATTATGTTCACTATTCAGAATGGAATATATGTTTTGAAATTTCCCATTTTTCATAGTAAGCACGAATTTTGGCCCTGGCTACCCCTCGCGGTGCTGAGGGAGCTATTCAATAAACGATTTGAGAAGATATCATCGGTTCAACCTCTAGAAATACGAGAGAGGAAGATACCATCGTGAGTATACGCTGGTGGTATCTGATAGTGTTGGCCCCGTTGAAATGTAGACACTTGCACTGGTATCACACCTAGTGGCGACGAATCAGTATTATACGGTCACCTAATGAGTTCGCATGAGGATTAGTGCCATGTTGTTAACCCTGTCTCCGACGACAGGCCAAGCCAAAATCCACACAAACGGCCACCGATAGGATGAGCCGAATTCCTCTTCTGACTGTCAGCATGCAATGCAATTTCAGAGAAAAGACCGAGGAGTCTACCTACAGACAGGCACAAGCGACCCAGACTGCGTTCCACGCCGCCCACTCATTTGCCTCGTCCACCGCAGGAGGGGGCTCATAATGGAAAGAGGACGAGTATCAATTAAGAAACGCAGCTGGGACCAGAAGAAAAAGGCCAATGAGATCCAGGGTTAGTTGTCCTCCGCCAGACAAGCGTGAGATAGAGCGGTTCCTGTTAAGCAGGACCCCAACTTCTAGCGCATCAGCGAAGAGAGCCCAGCCAGCCTAGTGAAAGTTGTTAGATTCGTGCTTGTGGTAGGGGTAGGAAGGATGAGTACAGACGGCCGCATAAGCTGCTGGGTATGTTGTATGGTACATCTCAGTCAAACGAGCAAGAAAGACGAGGAAGACAATATTGATGAGAATGCCTGCTGTGCGCAATACCATGTGCACGACGGCTGATGGAGAAGGATATCTTGGTCGTTGCGGCATTTCTTTGGTGTTTTGGTGTGTCTTGCAAGACATCCCCTTTTCGACTCGGGGTTTCCGCTAGATATACACGAAAAAAGCTAGGTAGATATTAAGATCCTATTCCTGGGGAATAAATGACAATACTCCCTTGGCACCCTTGGCGGTCGTGTCCGAACGGCGACCCTGGTCTACTCGGATACGCGATGTAACCGAGGCCTAGATATAGCTTCTTTCCAACAGTTCGCTTCGAGACTAGGACTTTCAATTGGAGATGGTGTCAAATTAACTGATTAAGTTGCATGGATTGTATGCAGGGACTAATGACCATGCATTGGGTCCCCCAAAAGACGGGGCCTACCCGCCGTTCACACTTCGCCAGTGGAACGAGGTCTTCGATATCTTCGCAAAGCTCAACAACAAGTGCCCACACCTGGATGGCGACCTCACAGACATGACAATGAATGAACTGAAGGGGTGTGTTCTGGTTATCGTTGACAGCAAGGCAGGCCGACAGATCGACGGCATCTACCTGGCCGACCCTCACTTCTCCCGCCATGATGGATACTCTTTCACCAGCGAGCCCGGGACCATGAATAGGGAACAGATTGCTGATATGCGAAAAGGCCGCAACATCCGTGAAGGGAGCGGCAAGGAGCAGTTCTGGGTTCTGTCCTGGACGCTTACTCCTGATTTTGGTACAATGTCAAGTATGTCGACGAGGGGACTGGCGACATCATACAGTTATGACTCCATCTTTTGGAACGCATACTATGAGTTCACGCCCTTTTCGTTCCCCAACGTACTCTATATGGACGCTATAGGATTTGCAGAAGGGATTGCGTCTAAGGGGCAGGATGATCTATGGAAGGCAAGCAACGGCGAATTGACTGCTATGGCCATGGCTGTGAACCTAGCCATTGTGAGCAAGAATTGTTATGTGGGCGGGGGATCAATTTGGCCAGGGGAGGGTTTGTCTCATTAGTATCACTTCTTGATCTCTGAACCATAGCTGTAATATGTGACAATAATATAGACCGCTCGAGTCCCGTCGGCGATTGCCCGTATGACACTCTCGGAGCCACATCCTCATTCACCGATAATATGCTCAACTTCGTTTTCAAGCCTCAAAATGAAGACTAATAGGTGTATTAGGTATAACAATTTGTAGTTGGTGGAAAAAGCTAAGCCTTTTCATGACACCGGGTTGCTGTTCTTTGTCCCAGTCATCAAGGCTGCAAACGTGCAGCGCTTATTTGGGAGTTCTAGATCCCAGCCTTGGCGCCTCTAGTGTAGAATTCTTGAGCTGTTGATCATGCTTCAGCTCATCTCTATTCACATTACTAGAGAGATAAGGCAGTCTGCTTTCTTCTTGCCTTCTGTTGCCTCCACCTCTGTTTAAAGTTGCCTCATCAGCTCGTCCCTCAGAGACTGAGGAATTGGCTGTACATTCAGAACCTAGAATCTGGTTCTCTTTTACAGTGAGTCGCAAGCAACATCCATTATATTAATATTGGTGCATCCTTTCAGCGCCTCTAATCACATCAAGATGCATTTTACACAGTTCAAGTCACTACTCCGTGAGTTACAGAGTGAAAAAGGAACACTAGTCACTATCTACTCATACAATTATAGCCAGCACAATTTCAATATATACTCACAAAGTGCCCCAGAGCGCGGTCCAATATACCGTTTATACAACCACTGTCTTGTCGCTTTCTTCCACTATACCGTTGGGGCTACAGGCTCATCAGCACATTCGACTTGAATAATTTGATGCTCAATTTCCCTGTCGGAAGCCGTAATCACAAGCGCGCTTAAACGATGGCCGTATAAACACGCTGAATCCAGTCCGATCGTATACCTGCCCAGTTGCAAGCGACGCTTTGCATCGTGACCAAATATCACAGTGGTCTTGGATTCTAGCTTCTCTTGCCATCGGTCCCATTGCATAGCCCAGCCTTCTTCCCCGGGAGTTTCAGCAGGAGCGAATTCGCTCTCGTCACCCGGTGTGCGGTCGAGAGACCGCAAATGCATGATAGCGTGTGGATCCTGCGCTTCAAGTGGGATACCAGGAACGAGGCCCGCATGTACAACAATTAAAGTATCGCCGAAGGAGGATGTCAAGTTAGGAGGTAGCTTGACGCGCAAGATCAACGGCAAAGCGGCAAGCCAGTCGAGATGGCGGGTTGAAAGTGCCAATGCTGTAGTATACGTTGCTGCGCTATGTTTCATACCAGCGCTGGTTGTAGTAGATGCGTCTTCGTCAGGGATCTCAAAATCTTGGACAGTATCCGCAGGCACGTCGGCTTCAGGACTTTCTGGTAGGGCCCGACTGCCCGTCAAGCCTCCAGATTGTAGTAGACTGTCCCTTGTGGCTTTGATCTCCGCGGCCGCATTAAGAACTGCATTGTCATGGTTGCCTCTCACTGCGCTGGCGCCCAGCTTGATAGCCAGATCGACAACACCAGGGTTATCGGGCCCTTTATTGACTAGATCGCCAGCTAGTATTAGATGATCCCCTTTGCATTTGTCGAAGCCAACTTTGTCTAGGAGAGCCTCCAGGGACTTTCTCATCCCATGCACATCGCCTACAATGACCAAGCGTCTGCTGGCAGGGCCATTTTCGGAAGATGATGGGACCGACGGCGGAACGAGACTGATCGGTAGCTCCGAAATAAATGTTGTGATTGGAAATATCTCGTCGTCGGCTTTTGTAGGGGTCATTTTTTCAGCACGATTTCGGAAGTATGAAGGAGTAGTCCTGGTCCCATGGTTCAGGCCCGGGCTTGAGAGATGTGAGCAGTGAGCTCACTCGTCAGGCAGCAGGCTTCACTTCACAGCTCTAGAGGCAGTGAGCGAATGACATGTACGGCGGACTATAGTCTATAGCTACGAGCCTATGATGTGGACTTTTGGTCTTTTTATAAAGTAGGGATATCGATCCCATAATATCAAATGAGAAAGAACCATCCGCCTACTTCCACGACAGATGGATCCGGTGCGAAACCCGCTATGGTGATGTAAAAATTAAAACAGTGCTGGGGAAAGACAAGAGACCTATATCAGAAACCAAAGTCATGAGTGACCAGGACCATTATTATTGACAGTAGACTATGCATGTTACAGGCGGGCTCCGGCTAAAGTCCTTAGTAGCCCCGCAGAATTCAGCTTGTAGCCATAACGACATGAATATTTGCGACGTTTCCCTGCAAGGAGCCTATTTCCATCTGTTTTGGTGACGTCAACCAAGCTCCTCCTACCACTTCCACAGCAGCTTCTTTGATGCCAATCAGCATGTCTTTCAATGTCTGCATGCGTCTCCCGTCCGGTGTTGGACACATAATGGCCTTCAACTCATCAAGGCCCAAGACGTCTGCATCAGTGTCCATGTATACTTTCTTAAAGTTTCTCTCTTTCAGCAGGATGACCAGACTTTTGCCTCGCATATTCTCCAGTTCCTGGCATCCTATGATCACAATCCTTTGCGACGTGATACACACGCTCTCCAGTGGGTCAAGGTTGCGTACGCCGATCAGAAACACATGGTCCAATTGCAGCGGTCTCGACAAGGTCGTAGCCACGAAATTTCCTGGTGAGTCTCGTACCCCGATGGTAGCAGGCGAGAATTGGTTATCTTTTCGACCATTCCAACAGGTCTCGGAGCACCACGTATATATCTCATGCTTTGGTCGGCGAGGTAGATGGGTGTTCAGATCCGCATGCGCATTGATCAACAGGACTGCCGTCTCCTGGCCGTACATGGACGAGCATCGAGGCCGAGAGTGCCGTAGTTGCGAATCAGGTGATTGTCGTTGTCCTCTGAACCATCTGTGCTTGCTGCGACACTTTGTCAAGGACGCACACTAATATAGTAAAAGTCTTTTGCGGAAATTCTTGGATCATCCACCGCGAGCGGAAAACAGATTGAGAGCTGTGGTAGATCTTGTCGTCATCTCCAGAGCCTTCCCACTGGGGTAATGAAGTACAAGGAGTGAGCTGCTCATTTTTCAAGAGGCTTCTTGTTGCAAGATGAATGGGAACGTGGATGGCATAGCACCTTTTATTTTTGTAACGGTCGGCAAGGGGTGACTCGTTTCCATTACACTTCCATTGCCTTCGATCATCGATGAGACATACGAGTTGGCGTCAACCATACCTCTGGACCTTGCCTTTGTGGACGGATATCGCAAAGTCATCATACTGTCGCCTTCTTTGTCTGACAACCTTATCTCTCGCAGTTTTGCGGCGGTTGCGCGCCATCATGTGCTACCGAGTCGGTGACAGGTTCAATCGAAACACGATGGCCGGAATGTGCACTCGGCGACGTGAGCCTGGCGGAGTCGTTCGTCCATCCGTGGGGATTGATTCTCTTGGCGGACATGGGCACTTTGTTTCAGGTGGCGAGCGCGGTCAATTGGTGGTCTTGGGTCTTTAAGCATCGTTTAAAACAAAACGCCAGCACGAGGGGTCGATTCGAAGGGAAGTTGAAACCGCTCCACATGTTGTTTCTTGATTGACAATCGATCTGGATTCAGCCTGCTTACTTCTATGCTTTGGATACGAACGCTTGCGCTGAATGCTTCCGGTAGCCATGATAGGATCGATGATTTTCGGAAAATGTGCCAGCACCAGGGAGATTGGATGAACCGGCTCGCACTCGGGCTGCTGAAGAGACCATGCGTTGAGGGGTAATCTCAATATCAAGCACCTAGTGACGAACCAAGAGAATATAAATCATTAGACAGAGCCCGAAGAAGTTTGGAACACATATACTGGGTAGGTGAAAACAAACCAAGCTACTCAACCCAGGCCCTTGCTAGCAATAGACCATGCAAACCGGGAATGCGTGTGACCATTCTCTTTCGCTGTATCAGCCCAACCCGGAGCGTTTTTCCTTTTTTTTTTTTTCCTTGCGGTCGGGCAATGTAGTCAAAGCTCATCAGAATTTGGTACTGTCAGAGCTGGAGGTCAATGGCTGTTGAGAGCGAAATCACACAATCCACATTTTTTCCCTCGGTGGTCTTTTCATGACGAGAAATCAAGTAACCGACAAGCTTACTCGCGTTGGCAGGGTTTCGTCTTGAGATACCATACAGTTCCTAGATACAACGCATCTCGCAGTGATTGAAGAGACGTCGTTCAGGTTTGGCTGGTTCCTGGGCTCGGGACGGCCCCGGAGAATATAAGGAAGCCATGACATGAATGGCTTTGTTGTTGAAGAACGATTGAGCGTTCATGTTGTTCTGAAAAAAAGGAGAAGATTGACACGTAAGGGCTGAGCACAGGAAATGCTCGATGCATCCTTGGATGGTGAAAGATAGATGGAAACACCTCGGGATGACATGTTCAATAGCCGGAGTATCAGACCTTGCAGCAGATTGAATTGAATGAGCCAGCATTTTGTCAGGCCGTGGAGCAAAGTGCAAAACACGAGGGTCGTTCAGCTTTGCTTGCGAATATCATGTCTCGTGTGATATTACATAGAACATAAGAGGCCGTAGTCTTCCGCGGAAAGGTCCGACATATTGGTCTTGATTGAGAATCGGCGCCATAGACTCAAGAGAGACGTGGCACGATGGGTTTCCCGAATGGTTTGGTTGATCAGAGTCCCACGGAAACAAGTCAGGCTGCATGTAGATGAGTGACTTCTCGACACGGGATGGAGTAGCTTTGAACACGTCGAGTCTTGGGACCTCAGACATGATGGAGTAAATATGACACGGATGGTTGACAATGCGAAACCACGGGTCTCATGAATGAAAAGAGACATGATAGAATGACTTGCCCAACGGTTCTGGCTGGATGTAGTCTCCTGGAATTGAGCGTGGATGGCAGAGTCGGTGAGCGCCGAATGTACGTGGGCGCTTTGTAGAGATGGAATAGCCTTGCACCACGTCGAACGATGGAATCACCGACATGATGAAAGTAATATGACACAAAATTTGATCGAGCTGTATTGAGTCTCGGATGAGTGGAGGTGGTCCGCAAGTAGGTTATTGAGTTCTCGGTAAGGCTTATAGAGCCTTGCGACCTCGAGTTGTCGAGGACTTCAGACACAATGGAAGAGATATGACACGAGTGATTGGCAATGAAAAGCCAGGTCTCACGAATGTGATAAGCATTGAGAAATGTGAGACTGCAAGCCTGGGTAAGAGCAGAGGCATGGCTTGGTTGGAATTGGGTTCATATTGGGTCGTTCACGTTGGTTTCGCCTTTCGCAGAAGTGGATTTGTCGCTGGAAAGCTTCAGCGAGGAGGAGGATAAAGCGAAAGGTTACTGATCCCCGACACCGTAGCGTGTAGACGCACATGGGTGTGAACAAGTCGGGGTCCCCGAAGGGGATGGAGGAATCCGTCATAGCGGCAGACCTAACCGGGTGAAGGAGCCGTCCTAAAGTCGGGCCTCGAGACTTCAACAGGGTCAAACGGTCATCGAATGGCGAGATTTCCCCATGTCAATAGCTGTGTCAAGGCTAGAGTTTGGTAACGCGGTTTGCTTTCCGCTAGACGGTGGTAGGTCCTTTGGGTGTGTCAGGCCACAAAGGGCGACTCCCAAACTCCACGGATGGAGTGAGCCCCTACCGGGTTCCGGTATTTTCTTCCCGGCACCCTCAAGGCACCTGGCCAGGTCAACAGGCACAGGCGAGACCTTTTAACGACGTGTCCAAGGTCGTCCGCAAACCGACTTTCGACGTCCATCCAACAATCAAGGCGGGGCTCCCACGCTTCCGGTCAATGGGCCGAAGTTGAGAATATTGCCCTTGTTGACGCTGATGAGGGCTTTACAATTGTCACAGGGGTCCCACAGGCTCCCCCAGATCCTCCCAGACAGTCGATCATCGTAGGCAGGAGCAGTGTGTAGGTAGCGGCTCCATAGCGCTAACCCATGCACTTTCGCTGCCTCTTCTTCGGTTTTACCCCTGTCATTTATTAGTAAAGGTTTCTGGGAATAGCAATAGCGGGGGATGGCACAAACATCAGAAGTTTGCGGACAGGATATGTCTCCGCACAACGGCCAAACGGCCTGCCCCACTTTCGGCCTCGAGCTCGGATGGTAGGAGTCCAAGCTTGTGACCAATTGGTCAGCTGCAGTAATGGAGACCTGATGATCCCATACCGAGCCCTGTCCAACACGGCAAGCCAGGATCCCATCCTGCTATCAGTCGCAAAACCGCCTCTAGAGGCTCCAAGATGGAACTCTCCGTCTTCGGTCCAACTGCACTGAAACACACTCGGGCAACTGAGTCTTTCTTGCCTGATCAGCTTTGAGCACCACTGTCCGTAGACAGCGGTCAGCGGCAGGTAGAAATTCCTCTTAGTTGCTGTTGTGGGAGCTCGACCTAAAGTGCTCATAAAGAGCCCCAAGAGGTCCGGAAGGGCCCAGTATTCCACCCCATCATACGTCGACTTTGTAAGCCGCAATCGCGACATGGCCGAGGGCCAGTTGGGATGACGGTTCCGGTCGATGTTCTGGGGTGGCGGTGGGACGAGGTAGTCAGTGCCATCGGGGCGGCTTTTCTCAAAGTTAGCTATCTCTGAATCTGCTTGCTTGACTAGCGGCATACCGGAGGCGGGTGATATCCGCATGTATCAACAGCAGGTTGGCGACATTCTGAGGGGGGACTCCGTATGCACCGGGGTTGCTGGTGATATCCGCTAAAAGCGCGATAATATCGCTCCAGCTCAAGGTGTACGCCTGTCGAAAATCAACACGGCCGTTCAGCCACGAAAGCAACTGTTCAGCCATAGTAAATTACTCCAGGATGATGCCGCCTACAATCCTCTACAAGGCTACGTTGGACAACAAATGCTGCGAACGATTTGAATTGCTCTCACTTCTCCGAAGTGGAAGGAACGTCTGTACTGGAAGGAACGGACGGGGCTTGCCCTTCAGCAACCATTTCCTCCTCCCAGGGCTCCTCATCCACAACCACCGGCCGAACCAACTTCTTCCTCAGACCCTTGTCCCCCTTCGTGGCAAGAACGCGCAGAATCTCCGGCCAGGTCCTGGGCCTGGTGATCTCGGCGATGTGATCAATCATCAGATCACCCCAGTAAAAACGGCCCTCCGATGTGATTATGTATCCCATATCCCCAGTATCGGGGGTCGTCATCAACAGAGGTTTGGGATCCTTTATCCCATGGCGTCGGGCCCGCTGGGCCTCTGCAGAGTCGTAGACGAAAAACCCTTCGAAGAGCGCGGGGTCGTTGGTCCAGCCTTTTGGGATGTCTTCGACCTAGATACCTATTGATTAGACGACTCAACGTTGTAGTATCTGGGTTGTGGACTATGGTTTACTGGTGTTTCCATGATGAGATCGAAGCCGTTCTTGAAGAGAGTAGAAACTGATGCAGACGCTGAGAAATTAGCTCTTGTCTAGATAACTAAGGTTAGGACGGGAGTTATCATACGAAAAACTATCTTAAACGTTGCTTTAAAGTGATTTCAGTTATTGTGTTGTTGTATTGATGAAAAGAAAGAGAAGTTTGTTACATATTCTGATTCTAGTGTGGTCAATCTAGTTGTGTCAGTAATAGGTAACGAGTGAATGCTGACAAAATCACTTGACGGGCCTAAATTTAGTAGGATTCCAAACTTAATATGGAAGCAGATAGTATGCCAAAGAAGCTTAGAAAAAACATTCACTTTCTTTAAAGCCGTCCCAGATTACAGAAAGGCGATGAGCATCCTTGTCAGTGTCCAGGTCGAATATCGCACAACTATCCAGCTATTGCCGTTCCCGGAGGTATACAGAGGTACCATCGCGCTTTCCGTGGAGGACATCGGCAATGTCGCCTGACATACCTCCTCAACGACACAGTTCCTTCTTCGACTGGGACCAAAAAAATACCTGCAAAAACATACGACAGCCGGGATTCGCTGGTGGTCACCCACCCAACTACTAACCGGCCGGCGTGTGGCTTAAGTACGGCTGAGCGGACGGGAAGCCCTGTTTTCCACACCCTATGGTCGTATGTGCTGGAATATGAAGCTTTGAAAATTATATCCGAAGATCACGGACGAGATATAGGAGCTGGCGTCGAAGTATGCTGTTGAATCTTAAGATCTACAATCTAGTGGAAGCACAGTAACCAAATCGGGAGACTGAAACCCTTGAGCAGATAGTTCCCCGTCTTCTTTCCTCTCCCTAGTCTTGAATTCTTGATACTTCCGTTGAAATGCACAGTGCCATGGCCATACCCTGTCGTTGGATTTTGGACTAACGCGTATAAGAGAAGATAGAAGGGGCCGGTCGTGACCTCAGCGTCATGGTTCGGAATCTTGACGCATCAACTGTACTGCACCATTCCAACCTACCACATCTGATCAATTGGGACGCCAGCTCTGGACGATCCAACCCCCTTCCGCTGCCTTTGCAAACCCAATCCGCGGTCCTGGCTCACCATGCCTCTCCTCAAACATATCCTCTACCTCGTTCACAGGTCTTGCCATGCGTACTTCAAACAGCGCCGCTACTAACGCAGGGATACTCAGACGCGCCTGTGCCTCTCCTGTATTGCCCCGAACCGCTATCAGAGCTACAGTGGCGAGTATAATGCCCAGCAACACAAGCAGCAGATTCGCGGCAACCAGGGCGAACAGTGGCGCTTTGGGAACGCGCGCAACAAGAATCTGTTCGCGCACTTGGGACGCCAAAGCGGCGCGCGGCTCGAATGCGCCTGACGCAACTCCCAAGGCGGTTTGACTATATGCTAGCGCAAACTGATCTGCGATGTCTTGTGCGGAGTTGCCCAGCCCTGCGATGCTAGCAGCCTGAATGAGGTTTGGGTTCCCGACGCCTGTGTGGCGCTGTGTGCCTTGCACGATAAGCGTCGTAGAACGGTTAGAGTTGCTAGACTTCCAGTTCTTAATGGTGCCGTTGACGGAAGAGTATTTGACGTCGTAGACGGTGGATGTGCAGCCCACTGCCACGATAGTAGCGCCGCCGTGTCCGCCGGACAGAACCTCCGGATCGTTCTGCAGAGCTGCCGGGCGTGCATTGCGCATATTCGCTAGGATCATGGCGGAGTAGTAATAGGGGTTGCCAATCAAGGTTTTATCCGTGTTATTGTTGGAGCCAGTTGAGTCTGTGAAGTAGGCCATGGTGACGGAGTTGGACGCGCCCACGGCTGTGTTGACGGTTCCTTGGAACGCAAATGGGCAGTTGTAGGTTGTGCCAACTCCAAAGACATCGTTGGGGCTCGCGCACTGGGAGGTCATGGGAGAACATTGCGAGTGTATAGCATATGTTGAGACGGTGTAGTCGAGAAGCGATAGGCGAGAGGTTTGCGGGCTCGCGATGTATGCGTACTGATCCCGACCCACAGAGTAAATTTGGATTGTCATCGTATCTGAAATGTTGGAGAGCACTTTCATCGGGTCGGGGTTAAGTAGGACATCGCCCGAGGCAGGGTTGTTGAGGTTACAGCTAAGGAGAGTGCTGTCTACGTTTGTGCAATTCTGGTACAGGCCGAACCCAAGACCCGAGGCGTCGGAGTTTGCCTTCACTTGGATGAAGTTGACGGTTTTGGTAGTGAAGTGAAGCCAGGTGTCGGTGACTAGGACAACAGTGCTATTTCCTTGTTAATCTAGCAACTCGGTAGTATTTCTAGAGACTGAAAAAACACGCACCTTAAGACAATGCCGAGGATCAATACGGTCGTCAGACTTTTTATCGCTCTCACCTGGCGCTCGCGCCTTCCTCTCCAGCCAAAAGAATACATCAACCAGCTCCAAAGGGCAGAGAATGAGCCGCTCGAAATCATGCGGACAATCAATGAGAGCTGAAAAGGTGTTGGCAGCTGCGCCACCTTATGATTTTCCGAGGCCGTCAACAGACCCTTCGCAACGGGGTAGGACACCAGAGCGACACCGAAGCCAACTAATATTGGAGCGATAGTGCTAGACCACGAGGCAACAGTGGTGAATGTGGTTGCACTTATTCGGACAAAATAGACGCTTGGATCATTCTGGTTGGAGTCAAATGCTAGATCACCAGAGGTAAAGTCGTTCTGTATGATGCGATAATGGAAGACCAAGCCGAGCAGAAGGCCTGAGAAGATTAACATTGGCAATGTCATAACAGCGAACGCGATGAGAATCTCCTGGATGCGCCCCTGCATCTTCTTGGCCCCTCCATCGGGAGCTGGAGGTACAGTTGAGTATACTCCGCTCTTGTCCATATCTTCAGAGGTGGCCATCTTGGTGTGAGGAGGAAGTATGAAGTCTAACTATCGCAGTTCAAGACACCATTTGATGGCAATTAGGGGTATTTGTGTAAAGTGATTGCCAAGAGTGCGGCTGAGGAAAACAAGGTGCTCGCCAAATGTTGTCGTGATAGGAAACGCCCCCCTAGACGCCACCAGAGCCTAGCCCATAGAGACCCCCGTCTCAACACTCTCCAAATGATGCATTGCCTTCAGGATTACAGGACCCTGCAGATCACGAGATGGCCTGACTGCGTGACCATGATAAGGTTTCTTTTGGTTTGAGGTACCTTATTGGTGGTAGGCAGACTGCCAGGGGAGGTGCGGATAAGCGATTGGCTCTGATGATTTGCAAAGAAGTTCTTGAAGGGCTGAAATATGTTCATACAATTCTCAAATCACATATGGATTGCTGGAGTTCAGCAATATTCTTATTACTCGGCAAGGCGAAGTCAAACTCAGTATGTCCTCTACGGGTATATTCAATCACATGTCATCGCTCGTAGCAAATATTGGCAAATCTTTACCATTGGAGCACCCGCTGGGGAGGATTTCGAAGGATCCGAAAGATGTTGGTTCGATTGTAGTGCTCTTAAAGACGACCAAGTCGCCAGTATCTAGTTCAGCCCTTTAAGAAGTTCAGGAAAAAGAAGCTCATCATACTGCCACAACGTGGTCTGGAAGTTGACCGAGAAAGCACCGCCGGTCCACCAGGTCGACCGTCCTCCCTGCAGCGCGTACAGCTCCTGGTAGAACCCGTCTTTCAAGTCCGCAACCGAAACACGGGCATGCATGGGACCGTGTGTAGAAAACTCGACCCAGCTCACCTGCTCCCCTTCCTTAGCGTCTAACTGACCGGCTTTGCGGAGGGTATCAAAGTCGTTTTGCACCAGTTGTTTGGCGCCGGCAGCGTCGAGTGTCTCCTCACCGATGATCGTCACCCTGAACAAGTTATCGCCGCCAAGGTAGTCGATACGAGCCGTGAATGAGGGATCCGGCAGAGCAAGATAGTTGTCGGGCGCTGCAGAGGCAGGGAGGTTGAAGTAGGAGTAGTTGGTCGCAAAGGCAGAATTGTTCACCAAACTGGTGTATTCATTAGTGTAAGTAAATTTGGACAAGACCGTACGCTCGTTATCGTCCAAGTCGAAGGGCGCCATGTTGTCTTTGGTCGGCTCGATGGCGAGGAGGAGCCTGCGGGCTGTGATCATGGTGATCAGGCCTGTTTTGCTGTTCTTCACGGTGAGAAAGACGCCATATGGGGTACGCCAGCTGTCAACGACTGTGCTCGAATACAGGACGTCATCCCCGAGATGCTCGGCTATGGCATCATACAGGTCCTGGTTGCGACCGGACGCAGGGACAAACATTCCTTGCTTGCCGAGCATCACTCGAGCCATGGAGGCACCGAACGATTGTAGAACAAACATGGTGGTTTCCTGCGTCATGTTACCGAGTCCCAGGCCGGTACTCCCATAGATCAGAGGGACAGCATCTTCGATTCCATGCTTGGTAATAAAATCACCAAACGAAATAAGAAGATCTTCAGGAATCGCATCTGGCTTGGGAAAGTTGTAGTAGCCGGGCTGCATAAGGTGTTCCCACGGCTCCACCACCTCAAGGAATTTGGCCATGGCCGCAAACTGGTCCGTCGCAGAGGGCAGCTGGAAGTCGACGACACTTCCGGTTCGAAAGTCAATGTACTCGGTTGTGACCGTGGGGTTGGTGGAGTTGCCCATCGCAATGCCAAACCGGTCAAAGAAGCCTGTCGCGTTGCCAGCGTCTATGAAAATCTTGACCCCGTAGTCGAGGGGGGCGCCGGTCTTGGGGTCGACATAAGAGTCGACCATCCCACCCTGTCCGCAGTCAATAACTGTTGTCCATTTACTGGCATTACTGCAGGCGGTGATCGTTTCTTACAAGGATGCTCTGCTTCTCAATGAGAGCAACACTCTTGCCAAAATCATCGCGAAGTCGGACCGCAGCGTAGGCACCTGAAGCACCGCCACCGACAATTACAACATCTTTGAAGAGGATATTTGGTAACAGACTAGCCGTGGCCAGGGACGCGGCTGCGGCCAGGCCGAGGACAGGAGATGCAAGTGATAGCATCGTGGGAGGTTTGGATGAATGCTATCTTCAGAAGTAGATAATAATCTCAAGCATCGAGGGGTTGCATATGCTTTATAAATCTGCAGCTGGCCCGGTGGGCTTGTATTCTTCGGCATGGTATAAGTCTCCATTAACCTCGTCCAACCACTTGGACCACACCATGACTCGAAGAGCACGGATATTTCCGCAGTAACCCTACATTGATCGATTTTGTTGGCCTGGAGGGAATTAATTGGCCGACAGCGTAAATTCAAGTGACAATACTCCGCGTATTAGCCTTATTAGCCTGTATAATCCCTGTTCATGAAGTGCCAAGTCTGTGCTAGAGACGGACTAGAACCGGATGCGGAACTCATCCCCTTCGTCTAATGCAATCAAAGCATTGTGCTGACTGGCTGAGTTTTACACTGACTAGCTGAGTTCACTTTTGAAGGGATACTGGAGTCAGGGACTTCGGGGCACTACAGTAGGTGACATTCTGATATATCCTGGCTATCAGGGAGATGTCAACTCAACCTCGCCCCACCTCTCTGCCCTTTGTGGTGTTCTGAAAGGTATCTGCGGGGCAGCAGAGGCCAGGGTAGTGACGCTTTTGATGCCATGATCGGAGGATTAGTGTTGATATTCCGTAGATGAAATATTCTGATACTAGGGTTAGCTGATCTCCATTCTACAGAGGTACGCATATATATATATATATATATATATGTATGTGTACACTGCTCAAAGATTGCATGAGATCACAGTACATAAATGATTATTATAATAGAGGAGATGAAGGAATGAAAATCAACTAAGGTGGTTATAGTAAGACGACAGCACGTCCTCATCTCCTGACATTGCAGAACTAATAGCCTTAGGCCCCATGTACTGATCCATCAATATGCGACACTGATTCCCCACCGATTGTCCTTGCCAGTAAGCTTATCTGTAGTCGAACCAATGGCAGCCAATCACAACACACTGCGCATCTCGGCGATCCGCTTGTAGTCACGTGCCAAGTGCCACCTGTTCTTGGCTCTTTCGCTGATCGGGGTCTATCCTGGAATTGCTCAAGTACGTTCAAGATAATTGATTTGTCATTTCTGAGGTGGAATAAGCGGGAAACAGGTCTACCCTTTATTGATGATCGAAAGAAATCCCGCCATCTCTCGGATCCGACCTGCATACAAAATGTCGACGATCCATGGACGGTCTCTTGCTCCGCTTGTCACGCCTAAGACTTCCACCCAATCAGACTGCATTTATTTTGAACAAGCCCCAATGATCTGTTGCCACGGGCCCGCCGAGGCCTTCCAAGCAGCCAATCAAACCACTGCATCTAATACGGGGCAACTGCCGGACCACTGTCAATGCTCAAACTTGTCCTCTGCTGATCACCGAGAATTCTGACCTTCGGCCGGGCACTTTGGTTTGTGTTCGGATCCGACAAAATATGATTATATTTGCAGTTTCTGGCTGAAAAAGTCCAGCGTTTTCTTCCCAAGCCCATCGCATCATGCCGCGCCGCATCCTGATCGTTGGTGGTGGAATCGCCGGTCTCACGGCCAGCATCGCTCTGGCGAAGGAGCTCACACAAGTTGAGCCAGATCTGGACATTGCTGTCTACGACAGTCGAACTGAACATTTGATGGGAGATGGAGGGGCCATCAGTCTCACCCCGATCGCTCAGCACCATCTGGATCAGCTAGGCGTCCTGCCCGAGCTCTCTCAGATGGGAGAAGACACAGGGATTGAAGTGGATGAAATCAATATCTACTCTCTCCGCTCCGGGCGATCGCTGGGTCCCTTGCGATTTGCGGACGAGACCGGACGCGGTTATGGGGGCTATAAGAGCCGCCGAGTGCTGCGGAGTGCCCTCTTTCGCGCCATGCTGGCCGTGGCGCGCCAGTACGCGCAAATTTCAGTGGAGTTTGACAAGAAATTATCCAGCACCAGCACAACAGGAAAGGGAGTGACACTCCAATTCGATGATGGGACGACGACCACGGGAGATCTACTGCTGGGATGTGATGGCGTCCACTCAGCAGTCCGCACGCAGCTGGTCGATCCCGGCAACCAGTCAGAATATACGGGGATCTCCTTCATCCAGAGCCTGGCTCCGGCTGAGCGGGTATCGCTACCATCTCATTTCGACGAATCGGCCATTCATCTGACTCGGCAAGGATCGCTGCTGGCCAGCTACTGCGACCCCAGTCATCAGACCATGTTTGTTGCCGCGATCATGCGTGTGAATGAACACATTATCGAGCGGTACCGAGCGCTGGCCTATACAGACACTAATATCGCGGCTCTGGCGTCAGCGCAGATGGCCATTCGCTATCAGGTGCGTAGCAAATTCGGCATGACGGCCTTTCCGTGGATCCGGGAGTGGATTGAGGAGACGCGTGATTGGGAGTTGTATCCCGTCTATCAGGTACGCCAACGGGGGAAATGGCATGTCGACCGGGCTCTGCTGCTCGGGGATGCCGCACACGCAGTACGTATGAGTAAGCTTTTCACGGTCAGGATGGCACAGCTAAACCATGAACGCAGATGCCACCACGCGAGGAATCCGCCGCGTACGCCATCGAAGATGCGGTCATATTCGCGCAGATCTTTGCTCAGCGGCGTGAACGTCCTCTCCACCGGATATTTGTAGAATATGAGAACGCGCGACGAGGGCTGCTCGATAAAGCTTTTGATGCCTCGCGCCGGCTGTGGCAAAGCGACCTGGACAAGGGACTCTTTCCCGGCATTACCGTGACTGCATGTCGTCTATCCAGCTGCCACCAAACCCCTTAGTAAAGGAAAAAGCCGACGGCCCGATGACAGAACCAATCTTCCCGCCGCCGACGCACGAAAGCATGTCCGATCTGTCTGTGTATACATTGACAAGCGAACTAGAGAGGGTTCTCGATGCGGATGAGGGGAGGACAAAGGCCCCTTTGTGATTATGGAGCCATTCTATGGGATGTTACAGCAGGAGCACGGCGTTTGACGACTCATGATTGATTGTGGTTTGGGTTTGGTTATGGCAACGGAAACATGAATTATGCATGGTCTTCTATAGATACGGGATACCTTATGAATTTGGTGCAATGCTCACGACGTTTATGACATAGCTCCAGAGATGATCAGTATCGACTCGATTTCCATAGTCTAATGTGTTCTGCAGGGGACTGACACGGGCTGGAAGGTCAGCCCCCGAGATCATCGTCGTCACCAGCCGATGAGGACCAGCGAGATTGAACGGAGGAGTCGGAGAGGACTGTACCTCAACAGACAGCAAGCGAAGATGATCACGTACTTGTATCAACAGGCTGCTCTCCGACCACAGGAGGGGTAAATAGTACCAGTAGTTCACTGCACCACTGACACGTACATATAGAACCATTTCATCCTGGCTCGTAGCTTTTCTGAAGAAAAGAAAAGTCCTTCGGCTCTAACGAGGTCCAACTCGTGTCGGTCAGGGCATGGCTAGCGGCGATATTTTTAGTAGTTATCTGTGGGGTCTGAATTAAGGTGTGGCTAAAGGCAATAACCGTTAAACCATGGATCAGCATCGGGATATCGTCCTCTACAGCCCAGGTTCGGCGGTCTTTATTATACTTGAACAATTCGCCAATACCAGGATATCAACTCCTACTTCACGAAACCGGATTCGACGAGCCGGAAGTGGCACGGGTCCTGGACGCAAATGCAATGGCAGCTTGTGCCTGAGATTCCACTGTTTATCTACAAGTCCGCCAACGAAGTGGTGAGTCCGGTCAATGACACGGATGCTTTGCTCTCTTCTACTGTGACCAGGCGCGGGAGTGGAATATTTGCGGAATGAATTGTCAGCTCATGCGACAATCGCGTTGACCAGTGTCCCGGATGTGCTGTTCTGGTTGCAGCATCGCATGGATGGGGTTCTTTTTGATGCCGGCTGCAGGACGAAAACTGTCCTCACAGGACTGACGGATCCGAGAGTAATACTCGGCTGGGTACTAATGTGATACAGATTCTGCTGGCCGTGTTGTCCGAACGGCAACTGAATGATTTATAGTTATCATGTTCAAGGTTGCATGCCAAGGAACAGTATATTCTGAACATGGTAACAGGTTCAATTCATGCCCTCAAAGTCTCCTCGACATGGACATTCTGCGCCTTGTCCTCATGACCCTGACCAAGCTGCTTGTGAACAGCGGCAGCCACTTCATTTGCCTTTTCCTTGCCCTCGAACACTATATCCGTTAGTTGTGTTTCAAGACCTCAGAGCTGAAACTTACTGAAAGATAACTCCTCGAGAGTTCTGCCCGACGTCTCGGGGAAGAACATATAGATAAACACCAACTCGAAAGCCAACCAGCAGCCACTTCCAGCTAATATTCTTCAGGCCGACTGGGTTCACATAGGTTGCAAAGAAGCTCGCGCCTCGTCCGTAGAACTGGAACCACGAGATACCTCTGGAGCGACCAAAGTAGGGGAAAATTTCAACCAGGTAGGCTGACCAGTCAGCAGATATCATCTTCAAAAAGGGAAGACTTACTATATGTCAACGCGTTATAGCCGAGGTTATACGCCGGCGAATAGCAGAAAATGAAGAAAATGGTCAGGATGGCGGCGTCCTTGGTGTGGGTACTCATGAAGCGTTCCATGGAGATGGTCCAGGCGACATACACACAGAGCAACGAACAGGCACAGGTTAGGTACATTGTGCGTCGCTTGAATCGAGCAACGGTCAGCGCCAGCGTCGTGCCACAGAGAAGACCCCAGCATGCAATGCCGATGTTGATCTTCGACTTGACTACTCCGTCGGTGATGTCGACCATTTCCAGGAGGTCACTCAAGTAGTATCTGGACGTCGTTAGTACATCACACCATGAGACGAAGGGCAGACATACGAGATCAAAGTATTGCCCGACCACTGGGTGAACAATCCCAAAAAGGCCGAAATGAGCAATCGACGGCGCATACCGGCGGTTCGGAACATATCCCACCACGTCTGCTTAGACCCTTCGAGTTCGAGCTTGATGGTGCGTTGGATCTGGGCGATTTCGGCTCGCACGATGACCGAGCTGCGATCTCCCTCGGCGTGGTATTTGGTCAGGATGTCAAAGGCCTCCTCGTGGCGATCTTTACTGATCAGATACCGAGGGCTTTCGGGAAGGAGGCTGCGCACTGTCAGTTGTGCCAGAGACAGTAAGGTACAACCTACAGGATAAAGGCAATCTGCACCATCGCCGGTGCAATCTGAAGGAGCGACGGAATTCTCCAGGCCCAGTCGGTTTTGATGGTCACCGTTCCAACGCCGACGGCAGCAGCGATGATCTGGCCGATAAAGTACGAAGAATTGAACAGCGAGGTCAGAATGGGTCGTTCCTTGGGGTATCCCAATATTTGCGGTTACAGTTGGTTTAAAGAGTGAAAAGATCATCACATGCCCCACGTTTACCCCGGATTTAACACGGTAATGGCCATAATGGGTAATGGAGGTGGCTCGATTCAGGAATTGATTGACCCTCCACACTGCTCAGCCTGGACTTTGGATAAATGCATCCTCTTTACCCGGTGCCAAGCATCACTTCTCTCCCTTCGCCGAGGTTGGAGTCAGACTGAGAAGAGTGCAGACGATTGCGATGATGCTATCTATACACCACTCCAGTATCTCGTCTGGCCCACCCTAAACTCTCCTCGGGAAACAATCTCCTGACTCGAAGTCCCAATCAGCACCTGATAGACGCCCTCTTCGCTCTTCCACATATCCTCGATCTCGTCCCACAAGCTGGTCGCGTATTTGTCAATGGGGATACCCACTGTTATCTGCTCTCCAGGCTGTAGGAACACCTTGGTGAATCCGTGCAGTTCCTTAACAGGGCGTGGAGTTGCTGAATGGGGCGCGGCAATGTAAAGCTGTAGGATCTGCGCTCCTGCCACTGGACCGGTATTCTTGACTATGACTCTGGCAGTGGGTGGACTGTCCGATGAGAAGACAGTCGGAGATACGGTCGCCTCAGGAGAGACACTGAAGGTCGTGTATGATAAACCATATCTGCAGTTGTGAGCATGCGTCTAGTGAATAAGAGGATCAACCTACCCAAACGGAAACAAGACCTCGCGGCCAACCTTCTCGTAGAATCGATATCCCATATACACATCCTCGCCATAGAGCACTCGACCCCCCACGCTCATATAGTTCAGATACGCGGGATTGTGCCTCACATCCACCGGCCAGGAAAGAGGCAATTTCCCACACGGGTTGACATCTCCAAATAGGACATCGGCAATGCCATGGCCGGTCTCATTGCCTCCATACCATGCCTGCACAATTGCTCTGGCTCGATCCGCCCATGGCATGGTAACAGGAGTTCCGGATTGGTTAACGATGACCGTCCTGTCAACCGCCACATCAAGCACAGACGAAATCAGCGCGTCAATGCCCGGAGGAAGGTCCATGTCCGGACGGTCGAATCCTTCCGACTCCCAGTCTCGGTTGAGCCCCGTACACACAATTGTATAATCCGCCTCGGCCGCAACTTTAACCGCATTGGCAACCATCTGCTCTGGATCCATGTGTAGACAGGCACCGAGATGGGCGGCGCCACCGCCAAAGTGGACCACGCCGATAGCTTTCATAGGACTGGTGTTGGCAGAGCCGAACTCGATTCGAATCCTATACGTTTGTCCGGCAATGAGCTGCTTCGACCCAACCTCCTGCACCGTTCCCTTGCCGAAAAAGGCCGTTCCGCGAGTTTGGCGGGTGGTGTTGTCGATGACCATCTCATCATCAATGAAAAGCGTGGCCGTACCGAACACAGTGAGACCAAAGTCCCACAGTCCAGAGACATCTGGTGTGAACTCTCCGATTAGGGTACCCCAGAACAGACCTCTGTTGAGACCGGGGGCGCTGTAGTCCATCAACTGAAACGCCGTGTTACCCACCGGTTCTGTCGCCAGTAGTGTGCGTTCTTTCTTTTCCGGCGGCTCATTGTAGAAGTGGATGACGGCATTGCTGAGCATTCGATCAACGACAGGAAGCATCTTGTGGGCATATGCGCCGGCTTCATAGAGAATCTCGGCATCAGGAAGGGCTTCGACGACTGCGTCGTATAAAGAGACGGCATAGTATGGTTCAAGAGAAGCACTACCGCCGCCTGAAATAGCGGGAGTCTTCACATGAGACCCGATCAGCGCGATCTTCTTGATTGTTTTGGGAAATGGCAACAGATTGTCCTCGTTTTTCAGTAGAACGATACTATTCGTACACAGCGTGCGGTTCAACGCCCGGTCTTCTGGCAGGTCACGGCCGGTCTCCTCCGCCGACACAGGAGCGCGGCTGGCGCGTTCGACAAATTTCAGCACCTTGCGAGCACGCTTGTTGATCGTCGACTATTTGATTAATCGCGCCTGCATGGCAGATTCGATATACCTTCCGCGATATCGCGTCGGACCCGGCATCTCGAGATCGAGACCGGCATTCATCGAGTCGATGGTGGTATATGTTCCTAACCAATCGCTCATGATCAAGGGATCCCAGTTCCAGTCTTTGCGGACAATATCCAACATGGCGGGACTCTCGACGACATGCTTTCCGTTGATTTTGTTGTACGATGTCATCAAGGCTCCGGGCTGGGCGTCTCGAGCAACAACCTGGAAGGGACGCAGGTAGATCTCCCGTAGTGCTCGAGGAGTGACCAGCACATCGACGGCGCGGCGCTCATGTTCCTGATCATTTCCGACGTAGTGCTTGACTGTGGAGATGACCCCTGTACTCTCGCAGCCCAGGATGATCGACTTGGTCATAATCCCCGAGAGATGGGGATCTTCCGCGAACGATTCAAACCCGCGTCCTCCCAGGGGCGACCTCTGCATGTTGATCGTAGGTCCCAGCCAGCAATGCGCTCCTTTGGCGAGACATTCTTTGCCAAGCAGGACACCAGCTTGATGCAGCAGATCGCAATCCCACGTGGCGCCTAGGGCCGTGCCACAGGGGAGACATGCAGCGGGTACGCCGACAAAGAACTTGGTGCCGCGGATACCATTGGGGCCGTCAGTGGTACGAATTGAAGGCACATTGAACTGGGGGATGGAATGAGTGTGCCAAAAGTCACTTCCTATTAGTCTTTAGCGATGCTCTAGCTAGTAGTTGGGTCAATAATAGGTACCGGAGAGAAGAGCGATCTTGTCGTCCTCGCTGATATTGGCTAAAACATAGTCGACGTCGAATTTGGGCGTCATCTTCGGTTGGTCGTCATGGATTGTTGAGTTTGGCATGATCTCAGACAAGCACAGCTACGGTAGACATAAAAGTATGGTATGTTTAAACAAGCAACGATCTTCACGGCCCTCGAGCCGAATTCCCGATCGGCTGCGGGACCAAATCCTTCAACAATATCCTCAAGGACTTGGCAATCCCACGCAATGCGGGTTTATCAGATTGGAAGAGGGACTCGTGTCTCAGAGATGACTTGTTGTATCGGTTAGATTAATCTCACCACTGACAGTTGCAGGACTGCTCAGAAGCTGACATTCTGCCAAGCTGGATTGCTGACATGAGATCTTAGCCTGGTCGACTCAAGAAGAGTGTTTACTGACTGATTTCGCTGCTCCGCCGTCATTGCCCAAACACCACCATGACTGCTACTACTACTAGGTCACTGCAACCGGTACTTACTGACCAAGGCAGAGTGTCTTTTATGCAGCTGTCCGGCCTTCCTTGGGCGTTGCCCTCTCGCTAGTCAATGAAGTACTGGACAACCCATCCTAGCACTCCTGCCCCAGGTCGTACAAGTGAACAAGAATATCTTGTAATGCTAGGAGATGCTTGCTGTGCGAAAAGCATTGGTTGCCGTACAATGCCTTGCGAACCGAGAGTTGCCATTACGTTCAGGGAGTGAAGTGCGAGCCACCAGAACATAGCACGATTTGTGGCAAGGATCTCCAGGAGTATTACGAGCTCTTAATTAAGGGCGGTGTCATCGCTGCCCAGTAGCGAATGCAACCTACTCGTGAGTCTGATTCGGCTTTTTGGGTACAAGTTCCACTGATCAGTTGTAGAATGTAACATATCACCAAGTATCAAAAACTGGGGAAACAGCCACCATCACACGGATGCAATTAGTGCTTACGCTGGGGCATCTCAATGTAGACTCAACCGTCAATCGATACGAGTCACGACTTATTTAATGAACACTTGCAAGGAGGGTGTAAAGTCCCATTGCCGACTTCACTGTCACTCCCCGAGGTCACGTCAGTCCGCACTCAGGCAGAGTTGCTCAGCATTCGTTGTTCATGATAGAAGCGTCAGAAACATTACTCGGAATTTTATACTGAGGCTGAGACATGGCTGATATGTCTGCTGATGATTGTTGACAACCCCGCAGTGTCCTGTTTGCATGATTGGACGCAAATACGGTGTAGCATTCTGAATACCGAGTTCCCAGCTGGGTAGAGCACTAGTGAACACTCGGACCCCTGCCTAATTTGGGAATTGATTCTTCAAGAGTCCAGAAATCCGTCATGGCATCCATGAGATTGCAGTGATCCAGGTTAGTGTGGCACTGGCATGGCACTCTTTTCCTAGTTGGTAGACTCCGTACCCCAGAATCCGATGCGATTCTTCAGAGCCGAGGAGCCGGTTTCATTTCCGGAAGTAGAGAATATTTCTGCTATATTTACAGCGTATTGCCAGTATCCAACAAGAAGTGCCATTGGCTCCTCTTACTGATTAAAGGCTACGTGGTGGTCATTCCGTGGTTCCCTCGTAAGACAACCCAAGTTACCCATCCAATAAGGCCCCCATATATTACCCAAGTCAGATGGTCTGACCTCGCCATTGCTTGCTGATAGGCTCGTCCTTCCCTAGGACTGAGTCAAGCGGTGTTCATGGGTTGATCGCTATGCGCCCGACTTCTCCGTGGCAGAAGAATTAATAGAGCCCTTCGGGGACTGCCCACGTTCTTTCGAACCTCCACAGTTGAAATCATGTCCAGCGATGATATCGAGAAATGTGTCATCCTCGATGCAAAAGGATGGCGACCACGGCCACCGCTAAGACGCAGGCGTCGGGCTCTCGCATTGCAATTGCTGATGATATTGATTGGTCTGTGTATATGTTACGACTTTGTCCTTGGGCCCGTGAGCCTTACATCACCGCATAAGGCCAGCGACGGTGGGATTCATGCTCAAAACTCGCCGCTGACAGAGAGACTGGACTGTGTGGAAGAGACAGACGCGTCTATAAACCCCGAAGCGACGGTGCTTGAGTCTCCGGAGCCAGAGTTACAGCCCAAAGATACTGTAATCGTCGCTGATGCCTTACTTGACGAAAAGCCAACTGCGCAAAAGACAGACTATGTACCAGCGCCTCGAATTGACTTGAGCATGTCGCTCGATCGAATGATTGCCCTCCTCCCGGACGAAATGCGCATTCAAAGCCTCCTACGGCCTCTCGAGGCGACCGGCGGGGAGCGACTGCGTGATCTGGGCCTGCGAACACGCGATTTCTGGGCTTTGTTCGAGGCGTGGGAAACCGTGCATCTGGTGCCAGCCGACGATGGCCTGTACATCCGCGACGACGTTATCCAGTACCTGCGACGACATCCTGAGATGGCAGAGAGCATGGTGAGGAACACAACGGACATTATCCGCTCCTATGAGTCATATCGCTCGCTCATTACCCGACTGTCAACGCTGCTCTTTCCGTGGACTGCGCCGCATTTCCCGGACCATATTCATCTCCATGCACAGATCCATAGCGGCGGCCGGGGGCTGGTCTTTTCGGCCGGAGACAACCAAGCACCTTTTCTGCTCGCTTCGATTCCAGCTATCCGCCAGTTGGGATGCGACCTGCCGATCGAAGTCATGTATCTGGGCGACCACGACCTGAGCCAGGATATGCGTGAGAAGTTGGAAGCGCTACCCGGTGTTACCACACGAGATCTGAGACAGATGGTGGACGACAATGGGTGGAAATTGGCTGGATGGGCCGGGAAACCGTTTGCGATTCTATTTTCGAGTTTTCGGGAAGCGATCTTCATCGATGCCGATTCGCTTTTCCTGCAGAACCCGGAGATGTTGTTTGAAGACGAGGCCTATCGAAAGACTGGGGCCTTGTTCTTCAAAGACCGCCTCATGATGCCCGAGTCTAAGAAACGATGGCTCCAAGAGATCCTCCCAGGACCAGTGTCCAACAAGGTCATGGGGAGTCGATTCTGGACGGGCCAGAGTGGCCATATGCAGGAATCAGGCGTGGTTGTTGTGGACAAATGGCGACATTTTATCGCGCTGCTTCTGGTGACGCGGATGAATGGGCCTGACCGGGACGGCGACAAGTCGAAGCACAAGACGGGCGTGTATGATATGGTTTACGGTCCGTCCTGCCTCTTTGCTGTGCACGACTTTGGACTTGAACTAACGGCGCAGATAAAACAGGCGACAAAGAGACCTTTTGGCTGGGATGGGAGCTGATCGGGGACCTGGACTATGCGTTCCATGACGGAGATGCAGGAGTGATGGGCACTCTGGAGAAGACGCCAACGGTCAAAGGTCAAGCGGCACAAGCAGCACTGGCAAAGACCAACGCTACGGACGAGGCAACGACGACTGCCCCAGAGATGTACACCATCTGTGCTCCCCAGCTACTTCATCTTGACCGCAGTGGTCGACCTTTGTGGTTCAACGGCTGGCTTCTCCCAAATAAGTTCGACAAAGGCAAGAATCGAGAACCGAGTCGATTCGAGGCCTTCTTAAGGGAACCCCGAGAGATTCGCGACCCGGGCGCCTGGCAGTTGCGGGGGAATAACATCTGCTGCCTCACCTCGGAACATAAGGGAGAGTTCCGTCGGGATGAGAGACAGGCTCTTGATATGATCATTGAGTCAGGACGGCGTGCCGGTGTGTTGGGGACCAAGGTCTAACACGTTAGCAGTCAAGCCAAGTCATTGTAAATATTTGGGCTTTTGGGATGTATATACTTGTAACTAATAATGGAGATAACTAACGAAGAAGAAGAAGAAGCTGATGATACTGATGAAGACATCCCAGAACTCCGACTGCACATGTATCAACCAGCGAGATGTCTGCCGCCCTTTTTGGAAAGATCCAGGTCCTGTTGAGCCAACCAGCATGGCCTTTTGCTAGTTGATACTTAAGGTGCCTAGGGTGGCCATACTAGATTTTGATATCATTGGGCGTATATATATTAGATAGGGAGTGTGTAGAATGAGCAGAGAGAGGTTCAGAATATGAAGATATTTTGTTAATTTGTTATATGTAAATCTATGTTTACTATTATACAGTGGAAGGAGCTATCTACTAAGCAAGATCATATGATCAGATCTCTGCTATACTGAGTATGGCCATATACCCCTAGATTTAATTAATAAGGTTATAGCTGTCACGGGCTAGAAGCCTTATAAATCTATGACCTAGATTTGGATGGTAAGAAATCGCTGAAGAGTTCTAACTAGGGCTGTAACGGCTGAACATAAAAAGGAGTGTGTAAATAGTGGATGAGATTATATAACTAGATTAATTACTATATTAATTACTATAAGGGTTATATAACTACTAGTATTCTTACTAGATAAGAGTTTATTAGTACCTAAAATAGATTATAAGTACCTAGTAGGCTTAAGTACTTAGCAGGCTCTATCTACTATACTATCTCTCTCCCCTTCTAAAGAAGGTTAGTAGCTCTCCTATATATTAAGTACTACTATATTAGTAAGGTTAATAGCTAGTTCTTATATAGGCTATTTATAGCCTACCTATTTAATAAGATACTCTTTATAATAGCCTTAGCTAATCTATTTCTTATATTCTTATAAGATCTCCTTAACTATATACTCTAATTTACTATCTACTAAGGTTACTAATAGTTAATAATTACTATTTAACTAGCTTAGGAATGGATTGCTAGCAGTAAGGTATAGTAGACTAATATAGAATATATTATATATATCTAGTAGTATATCTAATTAGTAAGTATATAATCTAATAGCTTTAAGTACTATAAACTTTATATACTATATATTAAGCTTCTAGCTTAGGTAATCTATTTAAATATTCTATAGGTTTAACTATACTTTTAATTTTATAGTAT
>NW_025091225.1:1574739-1575899 GCF_018404265.1 Aspergillus viridinutans | reverse complement strand
TTAATCTATAAGGCCTTCTTAATATCCTTAATACTAGTAGTAAAGATCTATATAGTCTTATCTTTCTTATACTACTAGTTATAGACTATAAACCCTTATATACTAATCTACTTTACTACTAGTTTTAGCTTATTCTTAATACTTTTAATAGTAAAGCTATTAGTAAATTATAACTAGGATTCCTCTACTTTAATAACTACTCTCTAGTCTACTATCTATAAGGTCCCTAAGATTAGATTAGTTCTATCTCCTAACTTTAGTACTATATATATATAGATAATACATTAATAGTTACTACTAATATCTAGTAAGAAGTAGGTAATAGTTAAGATAATACTTTTTATTATACTAGTATAGTTTTTAAGATAAATAAGTTTAATCTTAATCTACTCTAGTTATAGCTTCTAGGTGAAGCATTCAGCTATAACTATATAAGATATATATCTAGTATTAGGTAGAATTCTATAATTATATTTTTTATTAATAATTTTAAATATAATAAATTTAGGGGTATTAAATCTAATAACCTATTAAAACTTTCTATAATTAGTAAGTATATCTTCTTTAGGGTATAGGTAATACTAGCTTTTTAGTTATATTAATTATTTAATAGGCCCCTATAAGAGTCTTTTTATAAAAGTAACTAGTTTTCTAGCTTATTATCTTTATTAGTAGGCCCTAGGGACTATTTACCTTCTTTATCTTTAAGTATAGGCCCTATAGCCTAAGTAATATAGGGCTAGTTCCCCCCTTTATTCTATAGAGGGATAGCCCTAAGGTACTAGTATTCCTTAATTATATAGTTAGAGGCCTTATAGTATAAGTATCTATTCTTAATCTAATAATAAGATTATTTAGCTTTATTAATCTATTTCATGCATTAATACTAGTAAGCTAGAGTTATAGTAATTAATTCCTAATCTATAGGATTACTAGGGCCTAGTGTGCTTAAGACTAGGTTTATTAAGGGTATAGAAATATAAGTAATATAACTATAGTTTATAGTTTATATATTTCTTTTATACTATTTAGCTTAAGCTACTCCCTGTGCATAAAAAGCTTTAATTTAGTCTATAATTATTTATAGCTACTAGTAATATCCTTTAAAACTTACTTCCTTAGCTATACTAAAGAGTTATATTTATATTTCTATATTTAGG
>NW_025091225.1:1567311-1574689 GCF_018404265.1 Aspergillus viridinutans | reverse complement strand
AGCTAGTTAAAGTCTACTAGTATATTATAAAAGGGATAGTTACTTTATTATAGGTAGTATAGTTCTTCTATAGCTTTCTTAGGATAATTCCTATCCTAGAATATAAGGTTAAGCTAGCTAATTATATAATCTAGATTAGCTCCTATTATAGTATAGTTCTAGGTATACTAGTCTATCTAAAAGCTTATTATAGTTATAGCCTAGTCCTTAAGCCTAGTAAAGGTATACTATATATAGTTATAGTAACTACTAAATATAAAGTAGTTAACTTCTAGCTTCTATAGTAAGTTAGAATAGAAGATATTATATATAGTCTTATTAATACTATTAAATTAGTTAGGGTTAGGTAGAATTAGTTTAGGCCTTCTTACTAGTTTATTTATAAATATAATAGTAGGAGTAGGCACTATAGGAGTTATCTAAGTAGTAGGTATTACTACTATAAGAATAGTATCTATCTAGGGAGTAGTAGCTATCTACTATACCTCTATCTAAGCTATTTAATCTATAATCTCTTATAATTATTAGGCTATTTAGGCTATAGAGTCTATCTATATAGTATTCTATTACTATATATATCCTTTACTTAGTCCTTCTAGTGATATTAATATCTATGATAATATATTATTATAGTTTATACTGTCTATACTATCTATATTATCTATTTTAACTATTATAGATATCTAACTATTTCATCTAGTTCTGCTTAGCTAGTTCTGTGGTTTAGCTATCTCTTACTAGTTCTATCTAACTATCTGATTTAACTGGTTTATCTAGTTCATCTAGTTCATCTGGTTCATCTGGTTTATCTGGTTTATCTGGTTTATCTAGTTCGTCTGGTTTGTCTGGTTTATCTGGTTTGTCTGGTTTATCTAGTTCATCTGGTTCTGTCTAACTATCTAGTAGTAAGTGATTTCTAATGTCATAGGCTAGAAGCCTTATAAATCTATAATCTAGATTTAGATAGTAAGAAATTGCTAAAGAGTTCTAACTAGGGCCATAATAGCTAAATATAAAAAGGAGTATATAAATAGTAGATGAGATTATATAACTAGATTAATTACTATATTAATTACTATAAGGGTTATGTGACTACTGGTGTCCTTATTAGATAAGAGTTTATTAGTGCCTAAGGT
Organism: Aspergillus viridinutans; assembly: GCF_018404265.1. Taxonomy (NCBI): domain Eukaryota; kingdom Fungi; phylum Ascomycota; class Eurotiomycetes; order Eurotiales; family Aspergillaceae; genus Aspergillus; species Aspergillus viridinutans. Next base: position 1,573,553 of record NW_025091225.1, on the reverse strand, counting down.
AGATTGTGAGTGCCTAGTAGGCTTAAGCACTCAGTGGGCCCTGCCTACTATAATAGCTACTTCCTAATTAGGTAGTTAATCTATAATTATAGTATTAAGATCTACTATTTATAATACTCTGCTAGGCTAAGCCTAGTATCTTAAAGAATTAATTAAACTTTAGATAACTAAGTAGCTTTATTATAAGATCTATAATTATCTTATCTATTAAAAGATGCTGTAGGAAGACCTGCTTCTTAACTATTATATCTCTAATCTAATAATAATTAATATTAATATGCTTACTATAAGCATAGAATTAAGTATTATAGGCTAGGTCTATAGTAGGCTAGCTATTAGTATTAATCTATATAGGGTATATACTATTAAAGCTAATATCTTTAAGGAGATAGGTAAGCTAGATAGCTTTCTTTATAGTATAAATAATAGTAATATATTTAGCCTTATATATAGATAAAGAGATGACTAATTATAGTTTAGAAATCTATAAGATAGGCCTATTACTAAATATAAAGATATATCTAGTAGTTAAATAGTATGTATTAATATATCCTGTATAATCTATATTAATATAGCTAATAATAATGCCTAGCTTATGTATAATATCTTTTATATTATAAGGCTTATAGATAATTCTAATATCTAGGGTCTAATAGAAGAATTAAATAAGATAAATAAGATACTTAAAATATAATTTATTAGGATTTATAGTATATCTAGCCAGCTTCCTAATAGTAAAGATAGTATCTAGCCTAGTCTATAGTATTAGATATATAACTAAGCTAACTCCTACTCTATATCTCTCTTTAAGTTTAAGATTATATCTAATAGACTTATCTAATTTAACTAGCTAAGCACCTTCTTCTATAGGTATTACTATAGTTTTAACTAAATATAGATTAAATATATTAATAAGATATTAAAGGTAAGTATATTAAGATAGCTTAATCTATCTTTTCTTAATATCTAGGTCTATCTTTATGCCTAGATAATAGGTAGCTAGGCTGATAAGTAAAATATTAAATAGTTTACTAATAACCTTATATACCTCCTTAGTAATCTGCTTAGAAGGTCTAGTAATCTCTATATTATTAATATATAAGATAAGGAGCACACTATAGATATTAAAGAAGAGGTATTTATTAATCTTAGATAGCTATAATTTAATCTTAGTAACTCTACTATAGAAGATAAGATACTAGGCATATATAGACTACTTTAATTTATATAAAGGAAGTAATAGTCTATATATATAGCTAGACTTATTATTAAAACCTAGTAGTTACTTTATATAGATAACTTTACTATTAAAGAATTTATCCTATAAGAAAGTAAGCTTAATATCTGCCTTAATATAATAGTAGCCTAAGATAGCTATAAGTATAAAGAATAGGTGGATAGTAGCTAGCTTTATAGTAGAGAAAAATATCTAGTTAAAGTCTACTCTAGATATTTAGGTATAGCCTTTAGTAACCTATCTTACCTTAAATTAGATAATCTTATTATTAGTACTAATCTTAATCTTATAGACCTAATACCCCTTAATAGCCTTATAGCTAGTAGGTAGGGTCTTAAGTACCTAGATACCTTACTTAATAAGATTATTTACTTCTACTTTTATAATATTCTATTAATTATCTGCTTTAGGAGAGTTAATTACCTTATAAAAGAAAGAAGGCTTAATAATATTAATATAATTATTACTAATATATATATATCTAGTAATAATATAATTCTATATATACTTCTCTATAGCCTTAGTATTAATATAATGCACCCCCTATTCTATAAGCTAAATTACTTCTAGCTAGGAATATTCTAGAAGGTCTTCTACTAGCTTACTAAAAAGACCTCTATATAGGAAGTTAGTATCCTTAGTAATACTAGGACCTGCCTCTATATATATTTATAGTATAGAGATGCTGTCCTCTAGTCTAGATAGATTAGATATAGTTAGATCCTAGCCTTTAATAATATCTTAATCTAAATTATTATTACTAATAACCTTATTTAGATTATGGTTAGTAGGTGGAATAGCTAGTAGATTAATAAATTTATTATAATTATTATCTAGATTATTATAAAGATCTGGATTACTTCCTTCTTTAAAAATAATATTATAGGTATATTTAACTTTATTAGTTATTAGTATCTAAATAATATATTACTTACCTAAGCTAGTATAGCTACCTAAATAGTAGTAAATAGTATATAGATTAATCTTTATAATACCCTGCTTGGATTTGATTTTATTAGTAATAGTAAGATATCTAATTAAACCTAAGATCTGTAGGGAGCTAATATTAGGATATTTACTAAAGTATATTTTATATAGAGTTATATTCTTATCTTAAATAAATAAGATATTCTTAATTAGAATAACTCCCTTCATAATTTCACCCTATAGTTTGTGCGGAATGGTCTTATTATTAATAATAGTATAAACCTTTATTAGAATAGTATCATAGGCTAGAAGCCTTATAAATCTATAACCTAGATTTAGATAGTAAGAAATTACTAAAGGGTTCTAACTAGGGCTATAATAGCTAAACATAAAAAGGAGTATATAAATAGTAGATAAGATTATATAATTAGATTAATTACTATATTAATTACTATAAGGGTTATATAACTACTAGTATCCTTACTAGATAAGAGTTTATTAGTACCTAAGATAGATTATAAGTATCTAATAGGCTTAAGTACTTAGCAGGCCTTATCTACTATACTATCCCTCTCCCCTCCTAAAGGAGGTTAGTAGCTCTCCTATATATTAAGTACTACTATATTAGTAAGGTTAATAGCTAGTTTCTATATAAGCTACTTATAGCCTACCTATTTAATAAGATACTCTTTATAATAGCCTTAGCTAATCTATTTCTTATATTCCTATAAGATCTCCTTAACTATATACTCTAATTTACTATCTACTAGGGTTGCTAGCAGCTAATAATTACTATTTAACTAGCTTAGGAATAGATTACTAGTAGTAGGGTATAGTAGACTAATATAGAATATATTATATATACCTAGTGGTATATCTAATTAGTAAGTATATAATTTAATAGCTTTAAATACTATAAACTTTATATACTATATATTAAGCTTCTAGCTTAGGTAATCTATTTAAATATTCTATAGGTTTAACTATACTTTTAATTTTATAGTATATTATAGGGCTACTAAGTAGGAGTAGTTTAAATACTCTTTCTAATACTACTAGGCTATAGCTAGTTCTAATTATACTATATTAGTAGCTTCCCTTATCTTTATTATAATTACTTTAGCTTTTACCTTTAGTAAATAGACTATATAGGTAGTAGCTACCTTATAGTCTAGCTTTTTAATCTCTAGTAGCTTAATATTATATCTATAGTCTAGGAAGAACAGGCTAACTCCTATACTTATAGTATCTTAGCTATTAATTACTAATTAGGCTATTAGTAGTAATAATTTCTAATTAGTCTAAGTATAATTATAGAAGTTCCTAAGGTAGGTCTCTAATATTATATTTATTTACTTAATCTACCTATCTATCTATAGGTAGAAGACTATTAAGAGGTATTATTAAATATCTAGTTATTTATAAAAGTACTCCTAGAACTAACTAATAAATTATAGACTATAGTCTAATATAATTACACTAGGAATACTATAATATCTAATAAACTAATTAATTAGTAGTTAGGTAACTATCTTAAAGTCTATTTACTTATAGGGCACTAAGATCACACCCTTCCTAAGCCTATTACTAATTACTATAACTAACCCCTTTATTAGTCTATAGGGCTGTGTGTAGCGCGACCCCGCTATCTTAATAAAAAATAATATCTTAATAATAAAATTTCTTAATATTAAAACATTATAAAGAAATTAATAATATTATAATTAGAATTTACTAATAAAATATATAGAAATAGAATCTACTACCTTTCTTCTATATTTCTTATCTTTCTCTACTTAAAAATAATTATTTCCTTTACTAGGCAGTACTCTTAAAGTTCTATTATCACCTTCTTCTACTTAGGCTATAAGTAATTCTTCTCCACTAACTTATTATAATCTTACTTAATTTACTTTATATAATTAGCCTCTTCCTTCTATATAATTCTACTAGTCTATAGATGAGCTCTAGAAGCCTATACATAGTATTAATAAGCTAGTTTTATAGTATCAGATTCCCTTACCCACTCTATAAGATAGTTAACTAGAATTACCTATATTTTAGCAGCCTTTACTAGCTTAGTAAGAGTTATATAGAATAATTCTCCCTCCACAGGGGAAAGCTAAAGAATATAATACTTAAATTAATTAATTTAATATACTATTTTAGGGGTATTAGTAACTAAAAAGAAGGAATTACTTAATAATTTATTAGTAAAGAGCTTAGGATCCTGTAGTCTTTTAAGAGTAATAGATAGGTTCTATAGATTTAGCCTAGTCAGCCTAAAAGCATACTTTAAAGTATGTAGTTTAAAAGTCTTATATTATATCTTAAAAAGTATAGATAAGAATTCTATCTTTATAAACTTCTTACACCCTATCTAGGTAGCATCCTTAATAGCTTTACTATGCCAGTGCTTATAGGCATGGAATATACTAATATCTAGTAGCTAGAGAAGATGGCTTATATGTAGAGGAAGAAAGTATAAGATAATATCCTTTTTCTCATAGAAATTAATAAACTTATAGGTTATATATAATCTATAGCTATTACAGAGAAGTAGGTGTTTAATGCCTAGTATTTAATACTATATATAATGCTTAAAATACTAAATCTATTAGAAGGTAAGAAGATTATTTATATATCTAGAATCTAATACTCTAATAGTATAATCTAGCTTATTATAGATATTAAACCAGCCTGCTAAGATGCACTTGCTAGGGAAGATGATAAAAGATAGAATATAGTGACTATCTATACTAATTACTTCTATAACTATTATATACTCCTAATTAGTATTACTAGGGGAGAAAGAAGGCTTCTTAAACTCCCTAGTAACTATCTATTAATCTTTACTAATTCTAATCTAGAAGCTAGTCTTATTAAAGTTATAGAAGTCTTATAGATAGATATAATTCTATTCTATTAATACCTTTAGGTTATAGAACTATATCTTAATAACTATAGGATTATGCACCTACTTCTACTCTAATTTAATAGCTCTCTACCTCTGTATTTAATACTCTAGATAGCATTTAAGGAACTATTTTGTCCATTTCTCACTAATCTAAGAGGGGGGAGTTATTAGATTAGTATAGCTATTATAAAGTATTAAATCTACTGCTTTACTGATTGCTTTTAGCTGCAGGGGAATATCTAACTTAATAAGTATATTAATATATCTCCTTAGAGCTATCTCCTGCTCTGCAGAGAGCTTTATATTTATTAGAGGCCTATTATAACATGAAGGTATCCTAAGCTAGTGGTATTAAAGCCTTTATATTAGGATATTAAATTCTCACATAGCTTTTAAGATATTTAGATTTTCTTAATACTATAATGTGCACAGAGCTCTCTTAATTTAATCTTCTATCTTATAATAATTATCTAGTATAGTGGTGGTTAAGAAATAATAGAAATTCTAGTAGGGATATAATATTTAAAGCTTTTATTATTAAGATATTATTTTTTATTAAGATAGTAGGGTCGCGCTACACACAGCCCTATAGACTAATAAAGGGGTTAGTTAATATCCTTATAGCTATTAGAAGTAGGCAGCTTTATAATAAAGTTAATAATAATCTTATACTACTTATAATCTAGGATTAGTAATAGCTTAAGTAATCCCTAATATTATTTATATTATATATAGTTAGCACCGCACTTATTATAGTTTTATATAAATTATTAAATGTCTACAGAGAGCTCTAGCTAGTAGAAATTCTAGATAATTATTAAGTATAGTATATTCTTCCTAGAGTAGTCTATTAATACTAAATTATATATCCCTTATAGGATTCTTATTTATAGAGGCTCTGAATTAGGGACCTATTTATAGTCCTAGTATAGTAGGTAACTATCTAGTAATATTAAATATTTAGTAATTAATACTTAAATATATAACTCTTTTAGAAATTATATAGCCCCTTTCTCTACTACCTAATATATCTCTTATARATTTATATTATTTAGTATAGCCTTCTTCTAGTATTCCTCTAGGGGCAAGGGTACTCTACCTATAGATATTATATTAGAGACTATATAATAGGACTACTTAGTATATTAATTATTATATTTA